>NW_024734267.1:0-9010 GCF_018991925.1 Homarus americanus | reverse complement strand
TAGAAGTTACGTATTGCTGTCTTGTTCTCCTCTGCTGGACCCACACCTCCCCCCAGTGGTCTTGTTCTCCTGCTGCTGGAACTCCACACCCTCCCTCCTGTGTGGTCTTGTTCTTCCTCTCCTGCTGACTCCACACCCTCCTCCTGTGTGGTCTTGTTCTCCCTCCTGCTGACCTACACCTCTCCTGTGTGGTTTTGTTCTCCTGTTGCCGAACCTACACCTCCCTCCTGTGTGGTCTTGTTCTCCCTCCTGCTGGACTCCACACCTCCCTCCTGTGTGGTCTTGTTCTCCTCCTGCTGACCCCACACCTCCCTCCTGTGTGGTCTTGTTCTCCTGTTGCTGAACCTACACCCTCCCTCCTGGTCTTGTTCTCTCTCCTGCTGAGAGCACCCTCCTCCTGTGTGGCTCCCACTTTCCTGTTGCTGAACCTACACCCTCCCAGGTGGTCTTGTTCTCCATCCTGCTGGACCTACGCCTCCTCCTCCTGCTGGGACTCCACACCTCCCTCTCTCCCAGTGGTCTTGTCTCACCTTGCTGCTGAACTCCACACCTCCTTCCTGTGTGTCTTGTTCTCCCCTGTTGCTGAACCCACACTCTCCCTCCTGTGTGGTCTTGTTCTTCCTCCTGCTGGACCTACACCCTCCCTCCTGTGTGGTCTTTGTTCTCCTGTTGCTGGACTCCACACTCTCCCTCCTGTGTGGTCTTTGTTCTCCTCTGCTGGACTCCACACCTCCCTCCTGTGTGGTCTTGTTCTCCTCCTGCTGGACCTACACCCTCCCCTCCTGTGTGGTCTTGTTCTCTCTCCTGCTGACCTACACCTCCTCCTGGTCCTGCTGGACTCCACACCTCCCTCCTGTGTGGTCTTTGTCTTCCCTGTTACTGAACTCTACACCTCCTCCCAGTGGTCTTTGTCTCCCTCCTGCTGGACTCCACACCTCCCTCTCCTGTGTGTGGTCTTGTTCTCTCCTGCTGGACCTACACCCTCCCTCCTGTGTGGTCTTGTTCCTGTTCACACCTCCCTCTGTGTGAATCTGTTCTCCTCCTGCTGGACCCACACACTGTCCCTCCTGTGTGGTCTTGTTCTCCCTGTTGCTGAACCCCACACCTCCCTCCTGTGTGGTCTTGTTCTCCTGACCCACACCTCCTCCTGTGTAGTCTTGTCTCCTCCCTACCACACCCCTCCTCCTGTGTTTTGTTCAATCTGCTGAACCTACACCTCCCTCCTGTGTGGTCTTTGTTCTCCTGTTATGAACCAACACCTCCCTCCAGGTGGTCTTGGTCTCCGCTGCTGACCCACACCCTCCTCCCAGGTGGTCTTGTTCTCCCTGTTGCTGGACCCACACCCTCCCTCCTGTGGTCTTGTTCTCCTGCTGGACCTACACCCTCCTCCCATGTGGTCTTGTCTCCCCTGCTGACCCACACCTCCTGTGTGGTCTTGTTCTCCCCTGCTGAACCCACACCTCCCCTCCTGTGGTCTTGTTCTCCCTCCTGCTGGACTACACCCTCCTCCTGTGTGGTCTTGTTCTCCTCCTGCTGGACCCCACACCCTCCCTCCTGGTGTTTGTTCTCACTGTTGCTGAACCTACACCCTCCTGTGTGGTCTTGTTCTCCTCCTGCTGACCTACACCCCCCTCCTGTGGTCTTGTTCTCCCTCCTGCTGGACTCCACACCTCCTCCTGTGTGGTCTTGTTCTCTCCTGCTGGACCCACACCCTCCCTCCTGTGGTCTTGTCTCACCACGCTGGACTCCACCCTCCCTCCTGTGTGGTCTTGTTCTCCTCCTGCTGGACCCTCACCCTCCTGTGTGGTCTTGTTCTCCTCCTGCTGACCCCACCCCTCCCTCCTGTGTGGTCTTGTTCTCCCTCCCTGCTGGACCTCGCACCCTCCCTCTCCTGTGTGGTCTTGTTCTCCCTGTTGCTGAGCCACCTCCCTCTGTGTGGTCTTGTTCTCCCCTCCTGCTGAACCTACACCTCCCTCCCTGTGTGGTCTTGTTCTCCCTCCTGCTGAGCCTACACACCCTCCCTCCCTGTGTGTCTTATTCTCCTCCTGCTGAGCCTACCCTCCCTCCTGTGTGGTCTTGTTCTCCCCTGATGCTGAGCTCCACCCCTCCCCTCCTGTGGTCCTATTCTCCCCTCCTGCTGAGCCTCACCCCTCCCCTCCTGTGTGAGTGTGTTCTCCCCTCTGCTGAGCCTACACTCCCTCCTGTGTGCCCTTCCCTCCTGCTGGACCTACACACCTCCCTCCTGTGTAGTGCTTGTTCTCCTCCTGCTGAGCCAACACCCTCCCTCCCTGTGGTGCTTCTTCTCCCTGTTTGCAGACCTGCACCCTCCCTCCCTGTGTGGTCTTGTTCTCCCTCACTGGACACCACTCCCCTTCTGTAGTCTTGTTCTCCCCTCCCTGCTGACCTACACCTCCCTCACTGCTGGTACTTGTTCTACCTGCTGACTACACACTCCCTCCTGCTAGTCTGACCACTCCTCTGCAGACCTACCCTCCTGTGTAACCCGTATTCTCCCTGCTGAACCTACACCTCCCCCTCCTGTGTGTCTTTCTCCTCCTGCAGGCCTACACCCCTCCCTCCTGTGTAGTCTTGTTCTCCCTCCTGCTGGTTACCACCTCCCTCCTGTGTGGTCCTGTTCCCTCCTGCTGAGCCTACCCTCCCTCACCTTGTCCTCCCATCCTGCTGGACCTACACCCTCCCTCCTGTGTGGTGTTTTTCTCCCTCCCTGCTGAGCACCTCACACCCTGTGTGGTCTTGTTCTCCTCCTGCTGGGCCTACACCCCTCCTCCTGTGTGGTCTTGTTCTCCCCCCTGTTGACCTACACCCCTCCCCCCTGTGTGGTCTTGTTCTCCCTCCTGCTGAGCCTCACCCCTCCCTCCTGTGTGGTCTTGTTCTCCCTCTACTGAGCCTACACCCCTCCCTCCTGTGTGTCTTGTTCTCCCCTACTGAGCCTACACCCCTCCCCTCCTGTGGCAGTCTTGTTCTCCCCTCCCTGCTGAGCCTCCCTCCTGTGTGAGTCTTGTTCTCCCTCCTGCTGAACCTACACACCCCTCCCTCCCTGTGTAGTCTTGTTCTCCCCTCCTGCTGAGCCTACACCCCTCCCTCCTGTGTGGTCTTGTTCTCCCTCCTGCTGAGACCTACACCTCACACTCCCCTGTGGTCTTCTTCTCCCTGTTGCTGAACCTACACCCTCCCTCCTGTGTGGTCTTGTTCTCCCTGTTGCTGAACCTACACCTCCCTCCTGTGTGAGTGCTTGTTCACCCTGATGCTGGACCTACACCCCTCCCTCCTGTGTGTCTTGTTCTCCTCCTGCTGGACCCTACACCCCTCCCTCTGTATGTGTCTTGTTCTCCTCCCTGCTGAGCCTACACCCCTCCCCTCTGTGTGGTCTTGTTCTCCCTGCTGCTGAACCTACACCCCTCCCCTCCTGTGTGGTCTTGTTCTCCCTCCTGCTGAGCCTACACCCCTCCCTCCTGTGTAGTCTTGTTCACCCCTGTTGCAGGCCTCCACCCCTCCCTCCTGTGTGTGCTTCTTCTCCCTGTTGCTGGACACCACCCTCCCCTCCTGTGTGGTCTTGTTCTCCTATTGCTAGACCTACACCCCTCCCTCCTGTGTGTCTTGTTCACCCCTGTTGCTGAAACCCACCCCTCCCTCCTGTGTAGTCTTGTTCTCCCTCCTGCTGAGCCTCCACCCCTCCCTCCTGTGTGTCTTGTTCACCCTGTTGCTGAGCCTACACCCTCCCTCCCTGTGTGGTCTTGTTCTCCTCCTGCTGGACCCCTACACCCTCCCCTCCTGTGTGGTGTTCCCCTCCTGCTGGACCTACCTCCTCCTGGCTTGGTGCCTGATTCCTCCCCTCTGCTGGACCTACACCCCTCCCCCTGTGTGATGCTTGTTCTCCCTGCTGCTGAACCTACACCCTCCCTCCTGTGTGGTCTTGTTCACCCCTGTGAGCCTACACCCCTCCCCTCCTGTGTGGTCTTCTTCTCCCTCCTGCTGAGCCTACACCTCCCTCCCTGTGTGGTCTTGTTCTTGCTGCTGAGCCTACACCCTCCCTCCTGTGTGCTTGTTTCACCCTCTTGTGAACCTACCCCTCCCTCCTGTGTGGTCTTGCTTCTCCCTCCTGCTAGACCTACACCCTCCCTCCTGTGTGTGTTCTCCCTCCTGCCAGACCTACACCCTCTCCCTCCTGTGTATTTTCTCCCTGTTGCGACCCACACACCCTCCCCCTCCTGTGTGGTCTTGTTCTCCCTCCTGCTGAGCCTACACCCTCCCTCCTGTGTAGTCTTGTTCTCCCTACCTGCTGGCCCCACCCCTCCCTCCTGTGTGTAGTCCTTGTTCACCTGATGCTGAACCTACACCCCTCCCTCCTGTTGGTCTTGTTCCCCCTCCCTGCTGAGCCTCACCTCCCTCCCTGTGTGTTGTGTTCACCCCTGATGCTGAGCCTACACCCCTCTGCCTGTGTGCTTTTCTCCCTCCTGCTGGCCTACACCCCCTCCCTCTGTGTGGTCTTGTTCTCCCTCTGCTGGACCTACACTCCTCCTGTGTGCTTGTTCACCCCATGCTGGACCTACACACCCTCCCTCCTGTGTGGTCTTGTTCTCCCTCCTGCTGGACACCACACCTCCCTCCTGTGTGTCTTGTTCTCCCTCTGCCTGTGGACCTGCGCCTCCCTCCTGTGTGGTCTTGTTCTCCCCTCCTGCTGAGCCTACACCCTCCCTCCTGTGATGCTTGTTCTCCCCTCCTGCTGAACCTACACCTCCTCCTGTGTGTACTTGTTCTCCTCTGCTGAGCCTACACCTCCCTCCTGTGCAGTGTTACTCCTGCTGGGCACCCACCCTCCCTCCTGTGTCTTGTTCTCCCCTCTCCTGCTGAGCCTACACTCCCTCCTGTGTGGTCTTGTTCACCCCTGCTGAGCCTACACACCTCTCTCCTGTGTGTTTCTCTCTGCAGACCTACACCCTCCTCCTGTGTGAGTCTTGTTCTCCCTCCTGTCGGACCTACGCCTCCCTCCTGTGTGGTCTTGTTCTCCCTGATGTGGACCTACACCCTCCTCTGTAGTCTTGTTCTCCCTCCTGCTGACCCTACGCCCTCCCTCCTGTGTGGTCTTGTTCTCCCTCCCTCTGAGCCTACACCCTCCCCTCCTTGTAGTGCTTGTTCTCCCCTCTGCTGAGCCTACACCCTCCCTCCTGTGTGAGTCTTGTTCTCCTCCTGCTGAGCCTACACCTCCCTCCTGTGTGCTGCTTCTCTCTGCTGAGCCTACACCCCTCCTCCTGTGTCAGGCTGTCCTCCCCTGCTGCCCACACCTCCCTCCTGTGGTCGTGCTTCCTCCCTCCTGCTGGACCCACACTCCCTCCTGTGTGGTGCTTGTCTCCCTCCTGCTGAGCCTACACCCCCCTCCTGTGTGGTCTTGTTCTCCCCTCCCTGCTGGGCCTCACCCTCCCTCTGTGTGAGTCTTGTTCTCCCTGTTGCTGAACCTACACCCCTCCCTACTGTGTGGTCTTGTTCTCCCTCCTGCTGGACCCCACCACCCTCCCCTCCTGCTGAACCTACACCCCTCCCTCCTGTGTGGTCTTGTTCTCCCCTCCCCTCCTGTGTGGTCTTGTTCTCCTCTGCTGAGCCTACACCTCCCTCCCTGTGTGGTGTGTTCTCCCTCTGCTGGGCCTACACCCCTCCCTCCCCTGCTGGTCTTGTTCTCCCTCCTGCTGGACCTACACCCCTCCCTCCTGTGTAGTCTTGTTCTCCTCCTGCTGACCTACGCCTCCCTCCCTGTGTGGTCTTGTTCTCCCTCCTGCTGACCCACACCCTCCCTCCTGTGCCGTGTTCTCCCTCCTGCTGAACCTACACCCTCCCCTCCTGTGTGGTCTTGTTCTCCCTGATGCTGAGCCACACCTCCCCTCCTGTGTGTGCTTCACCCTGATGCTGAACCCTACACCCTCCCTCCCTGTGTCTTGTTCTCCCTGATGCTGGACCTACACCTCCTGTGGTCTTGTTCACCCTGTTGCTGAACCACCCCTCCCTCCTGTGTGGTCCTTCCCTGTTGCTGGACCTACACCCTCCTCCTGTGTGGTCTTCTTCTCCTGATGCTGAACCTACCCCCTCCCCTCCTGTGTGGTCTTGTTCTCCCCTCTGCTGAACCTACGCCCTCCCCTCCTGTGTAGTGTTCTCCTCCTGCTGAGCCTCCACCCTCCCTCCTGTGTGTTCTTTCACCCGTTGCTGGCACCCACCCCTCCCTCCTGTGTGGTCTTGTTCTCCCTGCTGAGCTACACCCTCCCTCCTGTGTTGTCTTGCTTCACCCTGATGCACTGGCCTACACCTCCCTCCTGTGTGGTCTTGTTCTCCCTCCTGCTGGCCCCTACGCCCTCTCCTGTGTGTCTTGTTCTCCCTCCTGCTGGGCCTAAAACCCTCCCTCCTGTGTGGTCTTTTCTCCCCTGTTGCTGAACTCCACCCTCCCTCCCTCCTGTGGTCTTGTTCTCCCTCCTGCTGGACCTACACCCTCCTCCTGTGTGGTCTTGTTCTCCCTGTTGCTGAACCTACCTCCCCTCCTGTGTGGTCTTGTTCTCCCTCCTGCTGGTCGCCTCCCCTCCTGTGTGGTCTTGTTCTCCCTCCTGCTGGACCTACACCCCTCCCTCCTGTGTGGTCTTGTTCTCCCTCCTCTGGACCTACACCCTCCCTCCTGTGTGGTCTTCTTCACCCCTGTTGCTGAACCTCCCTCTCCTGGTCTTGTTCTCCCTCCTGCTGGACCCACCACCCCTCCCTCCTGTGTGGTCTTGTTCTCTCCTGCTGGACCTACACCCTCCCTCCTGTGTGGTCTTGTTCTCCCTGTTGCTGAACCTACACCCCTCCCTCCTGTGTGGTGTTCTCCCTCCTGCTGGACCTACACCCCTCCCTCCAATGTGTTCTTGTTCTCCCTGTTGCTGGACCCTACACCTCCCTCTCTGTGGTCTTGTTCTCCCTCCTGCTGGACCACCACCTCCCTCCTGTGTGGTCTTGATCTCCCTCCTGCTGGACCTACATCCTCCCTCCTGTGTGGTCTTGTTCTCCCTCCTGCCGGACCTACACCTCCCTCCAGACCTCCCAGGTGCACCTCAGACACTCCCAGGTGCACCTCAGACACTCCCAGTTACACCTCAGACACTCCAGTTCACCTCAGACACGCCCAGTTACACCTCAGACACGCCCAGGTACACCTCCAGCACGCCCAGGTGAACCTCAGACACTCAGGTGCACCTCAGACCGCCCAGGTACCTGTTTCCACACCTCAGACACAGGTACCTCAGACACCCAGGTACCTCAGACACAGGTGCACCTCAGACACTCCCAGGTACACCTGGGCCTTGAACCTCAGACATCCCAGGTACACCTCAGACATGGTGCTCAGACACGCTGGGTGCACCTCAGACTCTCCAGGTACACCTCAGACACTCTCAGGTACACCTCAGACACTCCCAGGTCACCTCAGACACTCCAGGTACCTCAGACACTCCAGGTACACCTCAGGCACTCCCAGGTACCTCAGACACTCCCAGGTACACCTCAGACACTCCCAGGTACACCTCAGACACAGGTACACCTCAGACACATGGGTACCTCAGACGCGGGTGCCTCAGACACTCCAGTGCACCTCAGACTCCAGTACCTCAGGCGGGTGAACCTCAGACACTCCCAGGTACACCCAGACACAGGTACACCTCAGACACTCCCAGGTACACCTCAGACACAGGTACACCTCAGACACTCCCAGGTACACCTCAGACACTCCCAGGTGCCTCAGACCTCCTAGGTGCACCTCAGACACTCCCAGGTGCACCTCGACCACTCCATGTGCACCTCAGACACTCCCAGGTACACCCAGACACGCCCAGGTACACCCCAGACACAGGTACACCTCAGACACTCCCAGGTACCTCAGACACTCCCAGGCACCTCAGACACTCCCAGGTACACTCAGACACTCCCAGGTGCACCTCAGACACTCCCAGGTACACCTCAGTGTAATGAGACAAATCTGAGAGAATTACATATATGGGTAGGTATAGAAGTAGGAATGTAAAATAGGAAACTTGGTAGCGTGGCCTGGATATTTGCACAGCGTCACTACGCTTATCTTATCTCGTATGTCAATACACATATATCACTTCTTAAAGGGACAACTTGTTAAACACCTCTTGATACAACTATTTATTACTTCACTCAATGACATGGACACATTAATATCACTATTATATCAGGTACTAACACATTATGCTTTACGTTACTTGACACTGACTCTCGGACACACCTGAATGAATACACTTCCCACAGTAGGTAACTCACCTAGGACGTTCTGACAAGACTCACGTGTGCCCTGACGTAGGCCCAGTGAGTGCTGGCTGGGCTGCCTCCTATGGGAGAGTCTGTAGCTGGCGATGCCGTGGTCTGGTCAGGAGGTCTCCTCCCGACCTGGGGAAGAGGACGTGCGTGACTCTGCTTAGTGAACCGGTGACGACCCGAACGGAGAGAGAGATGACAGCAACCAGAATGAGAATCAGTATGACCAGGATCAGAATGATAATCGTAATCGAATCGAATGCCGTGGACGGGACTGTAGGGCCTTTATATGGGGTCGGCCCAGCCAGCTTCTGACCTCTAACAATTAACACTAAACTGGTTTGATCTAGATAGTTGTGTGCAGGTGTGGTCCTGGCCAGGTGTCTTGGCTAGGTGCGGTTGTAGGTCACCGGCTCACGTCATTAGCAGGCAGGTCAAGTCCCTTGGGTCGACCTGAGGTGTGTCAACCCGGAATGTGGTGGTACCACGAGGTCTGTGGTGTACTTGTTGTTATATGTGACATAATTCTGGGCTGTAAGCTTTGGTCTGACAATCACTCATTACATCAGACACTCCCAGGTACACCTCAGACACTCCCAGGTGCACCTCAGACACTCCCAGGTACACCTCAGACACATGGTACACCTCAGACACTCCAGGTACACCCCAGACACGCCAGGTGCACCTCAGACACGCCAGGTTC
>NW_024734266.1:0-14051 GCF_018991925.1 Homarus americanus | reverse complement strand
GGGAGAGGGAAGGTGGTGGTGGTGGTAGTAGTGGTAGTAATCCCGTGGTCTTATTCCTCAAGTCTTTAACTGGATACATAATTAGGTACTAAGACTGTCCTTGGACGTCACATACACACACACACACAAACACACGTACAAGGAGAGAGAGAGAGAGAGAGATGCATCACCCATCACCAAACATCCCGGGACCCAGGCTATAAAACTCTACGGTCCCAGGCTGCCACGTTTCACTTACTCTGCCTGCTTGCCCTCCACTCACATATACCCAACACCTATTGGTAAAGTAATGACCAAGGAACACTCTACAATATAATTTTATTCTCCATATATAAAGCTAATTATTACTCTAACTAATTATAGGAATTAATGATCGTATTTAAAATATTTTAGGCTTTTTAACATGGTCTCTGATGTCGGTGTAATTCTTCAACATGGGATCTTGTTATGTTTACACTAAGAGAAGCGTATGTTTGTATGTTCTTAATTTGTGTTTATGTTTCAATTTTAATTAACAATAAAATTCTAAAATGATGATTGCTTGATAATTAATAGGAATGTATGAGTTATTTATTGTTGATTAGGATAGAGTTAAATGAGGAGTTAAATTAAATAGTAAAAATAAAAGAATTATGTACTGTATATAATAATTTGTAAGTTTATAGAAATAAGTTAGACATAATAAGAGCTTAATTATACCTTTAAATGAAGTCTTCTGTCGTTCAAGTAGTAAAACAGTACTTGATTGATATAAATATTTAAGAAAAAGACTTAGCTACCCGGAGTTAATTATCGCTTGTTAATGTCATCACAGGGTAGTTACGTCTGATTCATGTCTTGCTTATGAGAGACATTATTCATTTAAAGAGAGCGAGTTACTGACTAGAATCTTATCTTTCTTTTATAACCACTTGAGAGATAGTTTCATTCTCTTTGTCAATATTATCTCCAAGAATTGTACGTTTATTTTACCATTAACTAGGAATAATGACAACGATTCCTTTTATGTGTTTTTTCTATTCGTTATTAACCCCATTAACCATTCATAAAGGTAACACAGGTAGATATATATTCTCACCTGTCTAATTAAGGTGTAGCTTGTGTTCATTGACCTCTTAAAATCCACCTTTGTGTCGTTATTAAGAGAATCAGTTATATACTTTCTCACATCTTCAGGTAGAGATGCAAATTAGGGCATTAACCAGTTAGGACATTATTTATTTACCATAATCAACAGATAGGAGTCGATCTCATTAACTCTCATTAACTTACCTGTGTGGATGTTGGTCTTAATTAACCTTGACCTAATTATAATGAGGTGAATAATGGATTCTTGAGGTCAGGTCATCTTGGCACTGAGTACATGAGAGGGATAAAGTATATGTATGTATGTATGTATAAGGACACACACAATAAAAACAATAGACTCGAATTTCCTACTTTTATTATTGATCATTTTTAACAACATTTATTGCTTCTCTGGTCACCTGTTATCACTAAGATCAAAGCTTGTATGATACACGTTAATAACCCGCTGTATACAAGACCAAAACAGGCGGGGGGGGGGAGGGAGATATATTCCACAAAACGTAAACAGATTAAAAATTTGTTCTAAAATAACCTTACAGTGTGATAGGATAAGGTATTGGTGCGTTATTTAGTGTTAATTATGAAGAAATAAATATTTAATTTTATTTACATCGTTTATTAAGAGATTATAACTGAAGGAAAAATAATTATTCGAAGTTTTCTAAAAAAAGGGGGATTATTTTTTTAAAGAATAAATTTACATTGAGGAAATTTTTATATTCTAAAGTATATATTTATATATATAGGATTAGATGTGTGTTCTGATTTTCATTTTTTCTTTTTTTTCTTTTGGATCTTCATTTTGTTTTTCTTCTTGTTTTTCATCATCATCATCATCATCATCATCATCATCATCATCATCATCACCATCATCATCTCTATCACCATTTATTCACATCTATTTACAAACTAGTTGACTCAGCAGTGAAAAACAGTGATGCTGTCAGTTCAATATTGAGGTGACATGACTTTCTGAGAGTGAGAGAGAGAGAGAGAGAGAGAGAGAGAGAGAGAGAGAGAGAGAGAGAGAGAGAGAGAGAGACGCAGTAATCAGCCCTAGACAGATAAATACTCATTCGAAACTTCTAGAAATTGAATTCTTAAGGCGAGATAAAGCAAAATTTTTCAGAAACAAATCCCAGAAAGCTATTAGATTATGATTTCACGAAGGTTCAAACTGTCTAAAGTGTGTACGAATTTGACGACGGCTCAGTACTCAGTCAGGCTGCGTCTGAGGAGGGAGAAGGTGTAAATAAAGAAGCTTTGGAGGTTATAGTACGAGAACAACAAAATTATAATAGAAAAAAAAAGTACTTGAAAGTTTGTTGAAGCTTCTTAGTGAAATTGTTAAATGTTTGATTGTAAAGATTAGTTCAAGAATAGGAAGATAGTTGCAAAAAGGTGCGTTGGGTGTGTCGACCAAGAAGGATATGTATTAAGGTGTGTTGGGTGTGTCGACCAAGAAGGATATGTATTAAGGTGTGTTGGGTGTGACGACCAAGAAGGATATGTATTAAGGTGTGTTGGGTGTGTCGACCAAGAAGGATATGTATTAAGGTGTGTTGGGTGTGTCGACCAAGAAGGATATGTATTAAGGTGTGTTGGGTGTGTCGACCAAGAAAGATATGTATTAAGGTGTGTTGGGTGTGTCGACCAAGAAGGATATGTATTAAGGTGTGTTGGGTGTGTCGATCAAGAAGGATATGTATTAAGGTGTGTTGGGTGTGTCGACCAAGAAGGATATGTATTAAGGTGTGTTGGGTGTGTCGACCAAGAAGGATATGTATTAAGGTGTGTTGGGGGCCTTTGTTATAACTAAGTAATACCCAGGATCAATATATACTTCACAATAGGTTCGAAACCGCCAAGTAATAGGGACAACCGATCAATTATACTTCATAAGGAACCTATTCCGATCCTATTTCGCCGAGAGAGAGAGAGAGAGAGAGAGAGAGAGAGAGAGAGAGAGAGAGAGAGAAAGAGAGAGATTGATACAGGTGTCCTTCAAGAGAGATCCCACTAGCACGCTCCTTTTCTTTCCTATTTCTCTTTTCCTCCTTCTCCTCATCTTCTTCTAGCTTATTCTGCTCTTCTACCTGATTTTCCCTCCTGTTTCTATTCCTCTTTTTCTTCTTCCTTCCTCCCCTTTTCCTCCTACTGTTTCTTCTTCTTCCTCTTTTTCCTCTTTTTCTTCTTCTCTTCTTCCTTCGTTTCTTCTTCTTCCTCCTCCTCCTGTTCCTCCGTTTTTCTCCTACTGTTACTTCTTCTTCTTCTTCTCCTCTTCCTCTTCCTCCTACTTGCCCTCTTCCTTCCCTTCCTTCCCCCTTCTCTTCCTCCTCCTCTTCCTCTTTCTTCCTCTCTTACGTGTGAGGCAACAAGACAAGCCACATACGGATAAAAATAAAAAATCTTTCAGTTTTAGAGGAGGAAGATATCTCTCTTGTCCCAAGCTGGGTAGGAGCCAAAACAAGGAGAAGCTATTCGTCCCAGGGTGACCAGCTGCAAGGTGAGAGGGTAAATTCTGCCTGTTGTGCATAGAAGTATACTGTATTAATGCTGTGTATAGGATCTTGGGAGTATTTAAGCTAAGTGTCTCATTCTATTCGGATTGTAGATATGATGTGATATTCTTCGACGTTTATATAACTTTTTAGAGAATTGATTGATATGTCTGTCTGCCTGTCTGTTTGTCTCTCTGCCTGTCTGTCTGTCTGTCTGGGGAACTATCTCGCCACCAGCCAAACTCTAAATTATTTCTTCATCTCCAACTAATTTTCTTTTTGCCTTTTGTACATTTTGCAAAAAAGTGAACAAAATCGCTAAAGAAAAAGACTTATCGTGGAAGGAAGGAGTCTGATGGCCAAGAGATGCAAATGATCATTGATTCCGGTGCAGACTGAGTTGAATTGCTCTGTTCGATAAATCTCTTCAATAGTTAGGAAAAAAATTGTAAAATTCAATGTTGAAAAGATGGATTAACCTGACGGCACCAACTCTCTCTCTCTCTCATACCCCTCCCTTCCTTTACCCCACCCCTTCCCTCCCATTGTCCTACCATTCTTCCCCTGTTGGCCCTCCTATTAGAGAAAGAAAACAATATATATTTTTTTGGAAGGGGTAACTGTCATAAGAAGTTGTGTTCCTTGTTGATGTGTGTGTGTGTGTGTGTGTGTGTGGGATGCAGAGAGCAGGAAAGAAGTGAAAGGAAAAGTACGGTTGGAGGGGAAGGAAGAGGTAAAGTGTTAAGAGTGAGACGTGTGGAATAATTGAGAGAGAGAGAGAGAGAGAGAGAGAGAGAGAGAGAGAGAGAGAGAGAGAGAGAGAGAGAGAGAGACTAAACACACACAAAAAAAGAAATGAAAACAAAATAATAAAAAAATAAATTGTCATAGTCGAAGGTGCAGTCATCGATATAAAGTACTCGGTCTACTAATTCTGAACTATTGACAGAAAAATACGAGACAAATAAGCCGACAAATTGAGCCATTAAAGGTCTCTCATGAACTTCTGCCGCTACAGTAGGAATAAACACTAGTAATTGATATACTGGTAAAATAAAACCCCACACACAGACCACCGAACTAAAAGCTTCCGGCGATAAATAAATTAATATATCAGGTAATTTAGATAAAATTTCGATAAAGTGATAATTTATATACATTTTTATATATTTTTTTTTAAATTTAAACTTGACTGTAAATAAGAACTATCATATAAATAATCACACTGTAAAATATAAATAAATAACATAATTATTAACTTAATGTTTTTTAACTTTGCCCTAAACTTTACAAGGGAACTTTACTGGGTACAACTGGACGGTCTCCTACGCTACATGACTCTGAACACACGAGAGAACTAAACACAGAACTCACGATTCTTCTTCATATGTGTATTGTGTTTTATATATTCATTTATTGTCTTATTCTCTCTATGTTAAAAATATTCACTGGGGGTAAAAATAACAGCACGGATACAACACACTAATAACTAATCCTATTTTTTTTTAGCACGAAAGAACCATCATGGCCGGCACTGTATACTAAAAATCACCCACTTTCCCCAGATGCAAAGTTAGGTACCAATTCACAGATGGGTGAACTGGGAATCCACTAAGTGCAAGCCAATAATCCTAGGAATATGAAGCGAGAATTGTATCTACTCAGCCACAGCACACCTCTGGTCGGCAATAATCCGCTAAAAAAAGTCTTTTATCTTTACATAGAGGGAACATAATGATGTACAACTCGTGTCAAACGCTGCATTAGGTTACGTCGTATAGTTTAGTACAGTAAAATAAAAAAAAACCTTGAACAGAGGAGCGACGGTCAGCTGAAAGTGAACCAAGTCGATGTGCCATTGTAGTTTGATGTCCACCCTCACTACGCACGACCAGAATCTACATAATACTCAATAAACAACGACTAGACACGAGGCCTGTTAGAGGGGTTATTCTTTACTCTTAAATCTATCAAAAGCTCGAGATTAGCGTTACGACAATCCTCCCAAATCCTTGTTACTAAAACCTTTCTCGGCGAGGATTATCAAAGAACAAATCCTAGCATCGTGCTTTTCCTCGTACCTGGGGGAAAGGACATGTAAAGATGCAGTAGTCTCAGTGAAATGTCGATCTCATGTTCAAATCGTTCCTCTACTTAGGGGTTCTTGTAGTTATCTTTTGCAGGAAGATTAAGCTTATTATCTGTAAGTTCTTCTTTCCAAAATATAAATTATACCATTGTAGAGAGTAGTGTCAGTGATGATGCAACAGTGGCCTAACAAAAGCACCATACAGACAACCCACGGAACAGACCAAAACAATAGTGCCAGTAGTGATGTAACAACAATGGTCTAACAAAAGCACCATACAGACAACCCACGGAACAGACCAAAACAATAGTGCCAGTAGTGATGTAACAACAATGGTCTAACAAAAGCACCATACAGACAAGCCACGGAACAGACCAAAACAATAGTGCCAGTAGTGATGTAACAACAATGGTCTAACAAAAGCACCATACAGACAAGCCACGGAACAGACCAAAACAATAGTGCCAGTAGTGATGTAACAACAATGGTCTAACAAAAGCACCCTACAGACAAGCCACGGAACAGACCAAAACAATAGTGCCAGTAGTGATGTAACAACAATGGTCTAACAAAAGCACCATACAGACAACCCACGGAACAGACCAAAACAATAGTGCCAGTAGTGATGTAACAACAATGGTCTAACAAAAGCACCATACAGACAAGCCCACGGAACAGACCAAAACAATAGTGCCAGTAGTGATGTAACAACAATGGTCTAACAAAAGCACCATACAGACAAGCCACGGAACAGACCAAAACAATAGTGCCAGTAGTGATGTAACAACAATGGTCTAACAAAAGCACCCTACAGACAAGCCACGGAACAGACCAAAACAATAGTGCCAGTAGTGATGTAACAACAATGGTCTAACAAAAGCACCATACAGACAAACCAACGAACAGAGCAAAAACAGTAGTGCCAGATAGCAAGACCCACAAAGCAGGTTCAAACAGTAGTGCCAGTGGAAAGTCACCTGGTGTTGCTGGTGATTCATGGTGGCCTTTTGGGCGAGGAGTGCCATTTGTAAAGTGCCAGAACTATGTAGTAGGTACAACGGGTGCCTGGGAGAGCAAGGTACTTTGGTGAGAGAGAGGAAGAGACCGCGCTATGTTGGAGAGAGAGTGAGAGAGTGTGGTTTGTTGGAGAGAGAAAGTGGGAACGTGTGGTGTGATGGGGAAAGTGCGTAGTATGATGGAGAGAGTATGGGTGCGTTTGGGTGAGTTTGGAAGAGAGAGGAACGAAGGGAAGACGATGAAGAGAAGGTTGAGGCAAACATAATGTAAAAAGAGAGTTAGTAGGAGAGAGAGGAGGAGGGGGGGAGGAGGAGGAAGAAGAGAAGAGGAAGAGGAGGAGGAAATAGGTTGCACAAAAACAGGACTGGAAGAGAAGAAGGTTGGAGAAATCTGGGGAGAAGACAGGGCTAAAGGCGAAGAGAAGACTAGGGGAGAAGAGAGAACCGGGGAAGGGGAGAAGGCTTGAGAGAAGATGAAGCTGGTAAGAAGAAGAAGAGAGAGAGGGTGAGGAGAAGACTACGAAGAGGTTAAGGGTGAAAAGGGCTGGAGGAACTGTAAAGAGAGAGAGAGAGAGAGAGAGAGAGAGGCGACCTGGGTTAAGGGATAAGGATAGGAAGTGAGAGGGATAAGGGAAAGAAAGGGCTGAGTGAAGGGGAAACAGGGCAGTGGAAAAGGGGTAAAATGAGGAGTGAGAGAAGGGCTGCAGGAGAAAGTGAGGGCTGAGAAGAGGGGTTAGAGTAAGGGCTGGGGAAAGGGCTAGAGTGAGGATGGAGAGAGGGACAAGTCATATTTATAGAGAGGTTTTGGAGAGGGTTATGGAGAGTGCTGAGGAAGTAAGAGGGGCTAGTATTGAGGACTAGACTGATGGGGGAGAGGGGAGAGGGCTAGGGAGAGGGTTAGAGAGGGGGAGAGGGACTTCAGGGCGCTAGTGGTGGTGTATCATTGGCCAAAGGAATTTCCATCGTTCGTATCACGCCAAGTCAGCTTTTGTGTGTGTGTATGTGTGCTTGTTTATATATACAGAGCATTGACCTTCTAGAAGGAACCAAAAGCAAAAATCACTTACCTAGGTCACTCACTCACTCGCTCGCTCACTCACTCACAACTCACTCATACATCATGTGTGGTGTTAGTCCTTTCATGTTAACGTACCTAAAGGCTTAGTTCCTGTTTCCATTAAGTCCTATGTTAAACACTACTTCAAGGTGTCGCTGGGTCCGTCTGTCTAGCGCTCACCAAGGGAGAAAGAGAGAGAGAGAGAGAGAGAGAGAGAGAGAGAGAGAGAGAGAGAGAGAGAGAGAGAGAGAGAGAGAGAGAGAGAGAGAGAGAGAGAGTATATGACCCAAATATACGGAAAAGACTCCATAAAAAAAATATGAATATTATATATACATTTTAGGAAACCATTAACTGAAGCAAACAAAACTAATTGACAAGACGATTAACATTCACGATTTACTAGCAAGAAATATGTGTTGAAAATTACAGATTACACAGACATAAATAACTGTATGAACTGGGGACAAGTTTGAGAATGTTTTGTGAGGAAGAAAAGTACAAATTGGGGAAAAAACAGCTTTGATATGAATAAATTACTGGATAAACGTAAATGGGAAAAAAACGCGTCTTTAACTAGGAAAAAATAAAAGAATGGAAGGAAATTAATGTAAATATAACGTGAATAACCAAGAATGAAGAATAGAAGGATATTATTAGATGTAAAATATGTATAACCAGGAAAGAAAAAAAAATAAAGAAAAAAAAATAAAAAATAGTGAATAACCGACGGAGAAAAAATGAATGAATAAAAATTGAAGATAAAATATATATAAAAATAATAAAAAATAGCATATAAAATAAAATAAAATAAATACGAATATATATCAGAATAAATTGAAACAAACTGATGTGAAAATAGATATACGAGGAATTATTTTTAAATAAACCCGAGAAAAAAAAAGTTGTTCCATGAAACCTTTGAGAAAAATGAATTGATTTCCATAACTGCTAGTGGTACTATGGGAGTTCAGAACGTCATAGCGACACAAGTTAAAATTCAGAACTGATATTCACAAATAATTTAGATTTTTTTTTTAAGTTACACTCAGTCATTTCTCCTAAAATAACTATGCTGAGAGAGAGAGAGAAAAAAAAAGCTGGGTGTGTGTGTTGGTTGGGATGACGGATTGAACTAGCGACCCTCAGGTCAAGAGACAAGAGCCGTACCCACTCGACCACCACACCTGAACTAACTAATCAACCTACACCTATCGTAGCCTATCTAACCTAACCTAACAGAAAATCTTACTTTACCAGAGAGTGGGACGGACACAAGTTGACATCACGGTCGTGTATGAACCAATCAGCGACCAGCTTTACCCACATACGAGTGGATCTTGTACGCAACAAGCCCGACTCAGGTTATAAAGCCAATAAAGAGTAACACTCAATTAGCACAGCTCCCTTCAGATGCCATTAAACCTCGACCTCATAGCTGTAGGAGGACCTATCGAACCAATGAAGTTTTTCGCTGTTGATCACTGTTTATCTTCCTCCCCTTCTCCCTCTGCTTGACTAAAGGAGTCACTCACCTACTTCCATGGTCAGTTGGTCACTCACACGTGTAGATAGTCCGGTCAGTGCGGTTTGTGAGGTACGCGGTCACTCATACGAGCCCTTGATCATGTTGGTATTGTCTATGGTCACTCACTCAGTCATTTATACTTCCCTTCTCGTTATTTATGTCCCTCCTCCTCTTCTTCCTCCTCCTCCTCTTCTTCCTCCTCTTCGTCCTCTTCTTCTTCCTCCTCCTCCTCTTCTTCATCTTCCTCCTCCTCAAACATGAGTTATGTGAGGATGTAAAGTCCTGGACGGACACACACACACACACACACACACACACACACACACACACGCCACATTTTTCTCTAAAGTAATTATCATGATAAGTGTCAGGAAATAAGAAAAAATGTAAAAGAATAACAGATAAGAGAGTCACTAAAGATAACTCAGGTAAACAAGTGGAAGAAGAAGAATAGTTTAAATCGTTTATATTATTATTATTATTATTATTACTATTATTATTATTAAGAACGGTGACTTAACCCCTTGAGGATGATGACTTAACCCCTTGAGGATGATGACTTAACCCCTTCAGAACGATGACTTAACCCCTTCAGAACGATGAATTAATCTAGCACTTACTAGGTTAAGATAACATATTCATAGGATTAACACAGTCATCGCCCATGGATTAAGTTATCATACTCAATGGATTAAAATTATCCTTACTCATTGGACTATTCCACTGTACTCAGGGGTTGGCATCGTACTAAAGGGGTTTAGATACTTTATTTATCAGGCTATTTGAGTACAATGAAATAGTACTCTAGAGCTTAAGATACCGTACTCACTGGGATCGTCTACTGCACTCAGAGGTCGGCGTCGTACCCAAAGACGTATGATTCTTCACTAACGGCGATATTGACGACGCCATCACACACAGTTATCTAGTCACACAAATCATTTATACGACGTAAATAGAAACGTAAAGGCGTTCCTTTACTCTATTGGTTCTTCTTCTGGTTCGTCTGTTTTTTTAGCTTTATTCCCATCTTTTTTTTCCCGTTTCTTCTTCTTTTTCATTTTTTATATTTTGTTTCTTCTTTTATTTCCTCCTCTTTTCTGTTCTGAGTTTAATTTGTCTTCTTCATTTATTCCTTCTTCTTTTTCTTCTTCTCTTCTTCTTTATTCCCTTGTGTTTTCTCCTTATTCATTATCATCACCTTCTGCCTCCCCTGATTAGACGCACCAGATATAGTCACGGTCTAATGCTGTCCTTGGTGGAGATAGTAGGGGTGTTAGGTCAGGTCAGGTCAGGTTAATGTTTACATTAGCGAGGAAAATTTCTTAACCCCTTTATGCACGGGAGTCTCTTTGAGCTGAATAAAATCATCATCTATCCCTAACCTAATCAAATATTAACAGTAACGTCCCAGTAGTGAAGGGGTTAACACATTACTTCACATCCATTACCTGTAAGTAGCTTCACCAGGTGGGGGGTCGGTAACCATTAGCAGAGGAAGCCAAGGTATAAATATATCACTGTAAATAGAACCATTAATCCTGGGAAGCAAATAAGAAGAATTAGAACTGTGCTAATTAATCACTTGTTAATATATTACAAGGTTTGTTATTGAGGAAATCGTGTAAGTAACTTTGTACCATTGGAGAACTGTAAGTATATCGTAAGACATTAGTAAAGTAACACTGTACCACTATAAGTATAGTAAGTAACATTGTACCACCCGATCACGATACGTATTTAAAAGAAAATAACACCCAATAAATAACATAGAATACATTACTTCTACATCACTGTAATAATGTAAACACTAACACCGTAGCAATGATTCACTAAACAAATAAAGTGAAACGATGGAGAGAAAAAATTACAAATGACAAGATAAACATTAAATCCTTGTAAACATAATTAACGAAAATCCTAAAAGAAATCGTAAAAGAAAAATAGAGAATGAAGCGAATATAAAAATCTCAGATAAGGTTATAGAAGAGACATTAATCAGATATTGGTTATTGATACACAACACCTGAGTCGAAGAATGTTGATACATGTAAGATAAACAATAATGTAACCATGAAGTTGAACATAGATACTTGTTTACATAAATACATACACAAGAATGTATTATATGTACTTTAATTCAGGATAGGATACATATGCTCATACATATTACACACACACACACATATATATATATATATATATATATATATATATATATATATATATATATATATATATATATATATATATATATATATATATATATATATATGTATATATATATATATATTTCATGTAGATCCACAATGACAACGTGGATAAGATAAATCTTGATAAAATCACACGGGAAGATGGAAACAACGGAGTACCTTAGCTTTCGTCTTTATTCAAGACATCCCGTGTGATTTTATCAAGATATATATATATATATGTATATTGTTACGACAGTGTCGTATTTTTCTATTTTTTTTTTATAACATGCTTCCATGTTGTTGCATATTATTCCTGTAATGATGTGTTATATTTACTATTATATAATCTAGTCACCTTACCCTGTGCTGTTAAGGTTTTAACTGTTATTATTTGTTCAAGCCCATCTTATTTCTTCATTTAGTATTGTAACAAGCATTCTGTGTTGCTCTAACGACCATCTGCATCGTTAAACGACCCACCGGCGGGTCGCGTGGCGGGTGCCGACCTTATATATAGGACCCACCAACTGACGGAGTTAGTTCAGTCCTCTTGTCATACAGTTCACATCCTTTGAGTGACACTCGTCACCTGTTACTTGTACTTAATTTATTTGTGTTGTTCCTGTCGCCACCAATGTGGTATATCTATGTGAGTACCTATTTATGTCTCTATTTATGTCCATCAGTATTTGCTTCGTTACATTTAAGTAATTCAGTGTTGTTTCACGTTAGTTAATTTCAGTGTTAGTTTTTATATGTTTATGCAGTGTTAACGTAATCCAATGCTTTATTATTATTCTTTTGATGTTTCGATGTTTAGTATCATTTGTGTCTAAAAGTTTCGATGGTGAATCAACTTGTTGTGACAGCCTACGAGGCTCTTTGTGTTAATATTTAATTAATTAAATTCTTAAAGGTTTACTTTATTTATTTTTATTCACTTTTAATTTACTTCACTTTTTTTGTTTGGTTACGCCTAGAACCTGGATATTTAAGTAAATTAAGAGACGGCGTAACAATATATATATATATATATATATATATATATATATATATATATATATATATATATATATATATATATATATATATATATTATCTTTTCATTCATTTTTATTCATTCCCTCTTATTGATGTGTGTGTGTGTGTAAGTTTTTGGTATTTTTCTTTCATAACAAGGCCATAAATACACTTCTTGTTTATCCTTTTTGCTACACACACACACACACACACTCTACCAATACCTATCTGGACTAAGTATTTCCCGAAGAATAACTCGAACACACAACAGCTGCAAAGAAATGCGAACACCAATCGTCGCTCAAAATCATCAACCAGGAAGAACGAACAGCACTTGACATTGACCCCTCAACCAACAACACCCAGCAGTCTCCTTTACCAAGAATCTGTGGTGTTTCCTTACTGCTATAGTCAATCAGGCGCTGGTATGAACAGTCACTAGATGAACGGACGACTAAAATTTATACTTGAGCTGGTGGTGGTTTTGGTTAGGTTAGGTTAAGTTTGGGTAGGTTAGGTTAGATTTTATGGAACTAGGGAGGGGATCGAACCAGGTATTCAAGAATGTAATCGATAACCCCATCGCCACGTAACCCACAAGTGTACTCGCCTCACCTTGGATATGCTCAAGACACGGGTTATTCCACTGGTCGTCTGCGGAATGTGAAATGATCGTTTTTCTTGTGACTGAACCTTCAACTATCCGTTATCGGTGGTTGTAATTTACTCTGATGTTTGTGTCACTGCTATGGTACACGAATCTACACCCACCTAACCACATACCCATCCATCCACACACCCACGCAAGCCACCCACACACAACATGACAATTCCTCACGACACACAAAACGAAGGTATATTATCTTAGGTGTAGTTGAAAGACAATATTTCTCATTTATTCTGAAGCTATATAAACAATTTTTTTAACATAATCTTTAATAGTTTTTTCTTACCATTATATAACTTAACGCAGAATACATGTAATTATTAATATTATTTTTTCTTCTTCTGCTAAATGGATTAAACATTCACATTTACATCTCTTCAGTATGAGTGGAATTCATTGTTTTCCAATTCCACTTTTATTTTATTTTTTAGCTTTTATTTAATCAGAAATGAACGAGAGGAACTTTTTTTTTACGGTACTGGCTTTTAACCCATTGTTTTATTTGTTATTTTTTTTTGTTTCTGTTTCCTATAGCTTAGTTAACAGCTAGAGTTTTTATGTTTTTATGTTTTTGTTTTTAGCCTGTGTTATAAGAGAGAGAGAGATTTTGTATATTTCCTTTCAGCCCTTGCTTGCTGCCATATGATGCTTAATTTATACTTTAAATAGGTTAGGGTAGGTTTGGAAAGGTCAGGTTACATTTTGTATGAAAATATTCATTTATTTGTACACCATCCTACACTCATTTTCGTCTCCTAACTTCGTCTAACAGTAACGTATAAAAGTTTCTGACCTGAAATGTATCGCCAAACTCCTTTAAGTTTGTCCCTGTGAAAGTTTCTAGCGACGAGGAATAAGTTTCAGAATATATCACTTGTGGGGTACCGGT
>NW_024734265.1:0-5518 GCF_018991925.1 Homarus americanus | reverse complement strand
TTCATAAGTAGCTGCTAAATTAAATTCGGGGTTATCCCGTCCTAAGTTGACAGTTTCCGGAGGTGTGGGGGGGATTAATCTTTTGACCATAGGGTCATCCCTTAGGTCTCTCCTTATGCTACCGTAATTAGCATTCCTAAAATCCGGGATCAAGGCCAAATTTTCCTTCTTCCTGCCATCCCATATTATGTTAAAATATATGGCTTTATGATCACTGTTTCCTAGTTCGTCTCCAATCCCAACATCTTTTACTAGATTTTCATTATTACTGAGAACTAAATCGAGGATATTATTTCCTCTAGTGGGCAAGTTTATATATTTATATATAAAACTATCCTGTATTACTTCTATAAAATCTTTAGATTCATTATCGCTAAGTTGATTTTTCCAATCTATGCCTGAAAATTTGAAATCGCCTAGAATACATACATTGTTTCTATCAGATGCCTTCTTTATTTCCTCCCATAGCAATTTACCATCGTTCCTACTCAAATTAGGTAGTCTATATATAACACCAATGACTACGGATTCACTGCCCTCACCAATCTCTACCCAAATACTTTCATTGTCGCTATTTGTTTTAATGTTTGATTTATTGCAGCCTTTTAATGACACCCTGATATACACTGCTACACCGCCACCTCTCCTTCCTACTCTGTCAAATTTAAATAGGTTATATCCTGGAATATGAAATTCTGCTAAAAAATGCTTGCTGTTTGAATTTATCCATGTTTCCGTTATTGCAATTATGTCTATGTTCTCTTTACTAACAATGGCCCTGAGCTGGTCCATTTTGTTACACAGGCTTCTACTATTAGTATAATAAACACTCAATATATTTCTTCCGTTTCTATCTGTTTCATTTGTGCTTTGATGTTTGTTATTATGACTAACTATATTTTCAACATTATCTACTTCTGTTTCACTACTTCCCAGGACCTGCTTGTTTTTTGACTCATTTCCCCGACCCTCTCTCACTGGCAGAAACCCCCCTTGGGTGACAATTTCATGCTCAGGGCACGAACAACTCATACCCCCCCTCTACGGGAACAAATTGTACTCCACGTCATGACAGTACAGGTAGTCGTTGCCATAAAATCGTTGCCCGTCATCAATGAATGCCCAACCATTGTTTGCACAATGTTTTTCCAGTCGGCAATTAATAGCAATTGCCCTGGACAGCCATTCACGACCAATCCCTCTTCTAGGCAAGACACCACCTACTATCGGGACCCCTCCCCTATCTCTAATCTTCCCCAGCGCCTCCCTATACCTCTTGAAAAGTTCCTCACTCCTAATCTTACCTATGTCGTTTCCCCCCACACTAAGACACACTACTGGATTGGTACCCTCCTCCTGACAAAACTCTGTCCCTCTCTCATTTCATGCCCTGTCAACCCCAGGAAAACGCCCACCCCTAGTCTCGTTTCCCTGTCTCTGCACAAAAGCCGATCCGCCAACCTCATGCAGCTGGTGTGAAGTGAGATGCAGTAGTGTGAAGCGAGATGTAGTGGTGTGGCAGAAATAAGATTATAAGAAAATGCAACTGTAGTATTCAGGGATTAAAGCAGGCAGCGGGTTATTCTTGTGGCAATTAGCTTATCCGTGTCTTGTTAGCGATGGAACCAACATGGCGGTGGTTCTCAATATAGATACGTTATTTTGCCGGGAATTTCTGTCAAAACGAAATATGAATCAACCATATTTAGCCTAAATTAACCTAGCGGCTTTATTATATATTCTAAGTTTTTTAAGTTGGATAGATCAGATCAGGTTAGGTTAAGTCAGGTTGGGTTAGGTTAGGTTAGTTTTGTTAATTTTGCCACTTAGAGGCTAGTTTATTGTGCCCCCCATACTCATCCTGTCAGCTGTAGCACAGAGAGATTACAAAGTGGTGTTAGATGAGGTAGGTGGTTAAGTTAAGTTTCAATAGGTTAGGTTAGATTATGTCAGGTTGGGTTAAGTTAGGTTAGGTAGGTAATAAGTAGATAGGTTATGTTAGGTAGGTGGGAAAGTTGGGTTTGATTAGGTTAGCTTATGTCAGACGGGGAGGTTGGATTTGAATTATGTAATGGTTAGGTTGAATTATGTCAGGTTGGGTCAGATTAAATCAGGATTGCCGGGATTGAATTATGTCGGGTTGGGTTGGTTATGTCGTTGGGATTTAGATTGTGTAAGGTTAGGTTGAATTCGTCAGGTTGGGTTGAATTATGTCAGGATTGGGTCAGATTCGTCGGTTGGGTTAGTTATGTCGGGTTGGGTCGAATTCGTCCGGGTTAGGTTAGATTATGTCGAGTTGGGTTAGATTATGTCATGGGTTAGGTTAGATTATGTCAGTTGGGTTGAATTATGTCAGGTTGGGTTAGATTATGTCGGGTTAGATCAGATTCGTCGGGTTGAGTTGAATTATGTCAGGTTAGGTAAGTATGGGTAGAATTGGTAAAAAGGTTGGGTTAGGTCGGCAGGTTTTAGTGTAGGAGCTTAAGTAATCCCGTAAAAATTTCATGTTAATTTTTGACACCATACATTATAATAATCCTTATAAACTATGTTAAGGAACTGTGGTGTCATTTTTTCTGAACGGTTTATTATAAGTTTTATGCCTTTAAAGAAGTTTTATTAAAGAGCGGCGTAATGAACCACAGATGTATTACCATTAAGTCCTAATTAACTTAAAACATGACTAATAACCTATGAATATGTAGTATTATATGATTACAATTTAACATAATATATCATGAATGCTGTTATAATATCATAAGTGTGTTACAAACATAGCTGCTCATATATGCCATCCTGTCTCTGGCAAAGAAGAGATTGCAGTAAGTAAAATTATTTGCTAAAGACAAATACTGGAAATTAAACATATACATATTACCATTATCTGAAAAGCTTAGAACCACCGTTTTATATTTATTAAAAGTTTGTAGTGTTATACATCATGTGTAAACAAGTCACAAGTTATTATTTACGACATTGCTTCAGTCCTCGTCATCAGGTCTTCTGTACAACAGATTCCTTCACTTATTTAGGCATTTCTCCTCATCTGCTTGACAGTTACATCTCCCAGTTGCGCCTCATGCTATTCTTTCTGATTCTTTTCTGTATGAACATGACAATGATCCATTTCTGGCCTTTACATCCACATTGTAACAAGTTCTGTGATTGCTTCTGGAGCTGGTGGTTGGTCTGATATTACTAGTATGAAACAGCCATTGTCAATCTTCCAGCCATGCTCTAATTGTGAAAGCATTTCACTGTCTGCATCACAAGACCACAGAAGAGCTTGATACCTTCCTCTCAATATATGATACTTTAGAGTTGCTGCAGTCGCTGGTAGTTCTCCAGCTTCTGCCTGCGTTTTCTTGAAGAGATGCCATCTAAGTTATGACAGTTTAGTGAAAGTCATTCGTGGACAGTAGAGCTTAAATACAAATTCCTTTAGACCAATAAACATGTCTGCTGGAGGGCATTTGGTCTACTCAGCATCTTGAATGCATCTAGGACATTTGTGTTAGATTTCATCAAAGTGCTCCAACGTGCTTTCTTTCCTTTGCCAACAAATTTTCCAATGCAGTCAGATCCTGTGAAGGCATGGAAACCTGTAAGGCTCTCTGCCCAATGTGTCGTCGCTCACCAGTTCCTGTTTTCATACTTGTATTTTCTCCAAGTTAAGGCTGCTTTAATATGCCAAACACATCAGTGTCTGGTGACTTCATATGTACAGTGCTGCCCTTCTGTGATGCATATACTGTATGTCCTGCTTAAGTTCTATAACTTGTGATAGCAATTTGATGGTTGAAGTCTTATTTGCTGCTTTCCACGACAGAAGATTAACCTTGGACATCTTTTCCCAGATGCTCAATGGACCAACAATACGTTTCTTGACAAAATTTTCATAATTTTGTCTTCCAACTTCATATGCACATAGATTGTCATATTTGGCATTTTCTGGCATTACAACTCCAGTTACCAAGTTTAAAAGAGCATCATTTTCCTGGGATTACAGTCACCAATAACATTGTGTAGCTTCTGTACATCAGCATATTGACGGCTGACAATAGCTGTGGAGAGCTCATGATGTTCTGTTCTTTTGTAATCTTTATGAGTTTGATATTTTATGTAATGAACTTAATTTGAAAACCCAAATGGTAGTATATGATCTTTTATCACCTTAGACACTCTGTGCGTCATGCCTCTCAAGTGATTTTTTTCCTCTCTTACTTCTCTGGACAAATACGACCTTTATCCCATCAGAAAAAATATCACCATATATTTTCTTAATCTACAAGTGCCAAGGTTTAAAATGACGGATGGTGTTAAAAATTAACCTGAAATTTTTACGTGACCACATATTGTCTTGTTGAGTTTCTGAGAGAACTTCACGGCTAAATAGCGCCTCTGTATTGATAGCCGGTACATGTCGTAATATCCACCGCTCATAGTTAAATCTTTATGTCCGTTTATTTTGTCCTAATTTAAGTATCAAAGAGTGTTTTTATTTTAAGTATCTTAAGTATCTTTTTTCCTCACTCCTAAGTATCTAAGTATGATGTTTTTTTCATTTTTAAGTAACTAACCATATTTTTGTTTTCATTATAAAATGTGATTGATATAGACAACAGAAGTAAATATCAGCTGAAGGTCGTAAACGAAGCTGATGTGAAGTATTTTGACTCACTGTTCCCACGAACTAATTGCTTCTCTGGTTTATACCGAAGAAATAAAACCGTCAACGAACCATCCGATTCAAATGTGTCTTAGGCGATACAGGGTGTTTAGGCGTCATTCTGATACCAAGAATGACTTTGTGTACTGTGGTGAAGCTGGGGTAGGATAGGGTTGGGTTGGGTTGGGATGGGTTAGGATTACGCATGTGTGGGTATATTCTGTCGCATTTTATAGGTATCTTGCGTCTTTCTCTTTATTCCTTCTTTATCATGAGTATCTGTGCCTATTAATACACCACCTCGCAAGATAGTGGAAGAGGAATGGATAGTAACGAGATAATATTCTTCTTACATATACCTTAGCTTGATTACAGGTAACACCAGGTAGAAGTTACGTGACTCTTAAGAGTTTTCCTCGACTTGGCTGATTCAGCTGTAAGACTTGCTGTATTTATCCTTATTAAAATCCTCCACCTGTAAGACCCTCCACTTGTAAGACTCTCCACCTGTAAGACCCTCCACTTGTAAGACTCTCCACCTGTAAGACCCTCCACTTGTAAGACTCTCCACTTGTAAAACCCTTTATGGATTTGAAATACCTTCTCGTCTTGACTCCACTAGTACTGTACACACCCTCTCTAGCCTTAGTTTACAGTAATGTTGAAGTATATAATGAAGACTCACAGCTCATGGGTTAGAAAAAACAAAAGATGCTTGTTTTATTTATTTATTTATTTATTTATTTATAGCTTATTTTAGAATCCCCGAAAGTTAGAACAAAATGGCTGACGGGACTCACAAGCGGGCGATGTTTACAGTATGGACCAAGAATAAAAAATAAATGAAAA
>NW_024734264.1:0-11202 GCF_018991925.1 Homarus americanus | reverse complement strand
CACCTACTACGAGGTCGATCGTGGTCTCATCATCCTTAGGGGGAACAAGTTCCCCAACCACGAAGCGGAAGACGCTCTGCCACCGACTTTCTTCACCACCGACATTACCAGGCAGGAAGGTTTGAGGGGCTTGTCGCGGAGGTACCAGCGGCCATGGCGCCGGCACTCCCACCCCTGACTCCGTTCCTTCTCATTGAGTGGTAAATAGCCAATAGGAAAAGTGTTCCAGCAGAACATCTCTCGCAGAGTCATATACACACACAGTTTTAATGCATATACGCTCGTGTTCCGCCCTTACTCGGCCGCACCTTTGCCGCTTAAACTTTGACCTCTTTCCCCGTTCCCGCATGCCACAGCAGTGGCACTTGTTTATCCGGAGAAAGAGAGCGAGAGTCGCAGTAGTAATTGGCGTGAGCGGCCTTTCCGGCTGCAGAACTAGTGCTCTATCCCGGCGAGCGCCGTTATGAGGCGCAACACCGTCTTTAACGCGTTTAGAGAGAACTCCCCCTGCCTCCCTCCCAGTCATGAGATAGACGTGGACTCGTGGCGAACTCTCAAAGAGAACGCCCACACCGCGTCTGACCGTGGGAGAGGTGGAGGAGCGCGTGAGGAAGAGCACGGCGTCACCCAAGCATTCTCATCTCTCTGCCTGCACCACTACATGGTAGACTGCGGGCCCAGGCGCACTCATCAATTTAGGTTCCACTGCAATGCATGCCAAGCACTCTTTTCGAGGTGATAGACGAAATTCCGGCGGGGCTTACTTAAAAGATATCCGACCCGGTTTCGTTTCCTCTTCGTGGGATGGAGTGCCTCTTAGGGTATATGTGCAGCATCGGCCATGGCCGCCGGCGGCCATTAGGTAATGCTCTGTGGACAGCGCAGGCAAAAGAAGCGCCGCCTCCAGTTGTTGCGAGGCGACAACTGTCGCTTTGTTGTGGTTGAATGTGGGTGCGCCAAGTCCATGGACTTGCTAGTGATGGCCACTTGTTTAAGAAATTGCGCCTCGGCGGCAAA
The DNA here is from genome assembly GCF_018991925.1 of Homarus americanus. Taxonomy (NCBI): domain Eukaryota; kingdom Metazoa; phylum Arthropoda; class Malacostraca; order Decapoda; family Nephropidae; genus Homarus; species Homarus americanus. The sequence continues at coordinate 10,185 of NW_024734264.1, read as the reverse complement.
AGCGGCGAGCGATTAAGCAAAATGGAAGCTTCGGTTGGGTACCTCGTCGCCGAGAGACAGTCAGCAGGCACGAGCTTCGCAGCAACCGATGGATGTATATTTCGACCCTCGTAAGTGGCGGCGACAAACTCATATGGCTGCCGCCGCCGCAATATCGCGTTCAACTTGTCGATGTATCTGGTATTCTTGCGATTCACATACCGACACGCAGTTTGCTGCGGTCTTCATCGACCACGAGCCGAGTGATCCCCCGTTAAGAGTTGTGTATTTGCCATTTGGTCTTTTTGCGACTAACCATCACAGGTCGAGTCTCAATGAAAGGGTTTGACAGACATAGCCCAAGTTTGTGGTTTGGGTTTGGCCGGACGGCTTGTTGTTGTTTTTTGACACTTGAATTTCACTCTTTTTGGGTCAAGAGGCTTATTCGCCGGTAGTAAGGAACGGACGGGCAGCCGTCCAAAGCCCCGTCCGTCCTCCTCCTCCGGTCTTCGCGCTCTCGCCCGAGTGTGGTCCACCTACAGCGTGGTGGTACCTATTTTTGGTGCGGGGGCCGGGATTGTCCTCTTTCGCTGCTGGAGTTGCCAGAGCAGAGCCCGAGACCGCCCAAATCAGGAGAGTAGTAGTAGTAGTTTTAAGAGCGCCCCGTTCTCTTTCTCTCTGTTAATGATCCTTCCGCAGGTTCACCTACGGAAACCTTGTTACGACTTTTACTTCCTCTAAATGATCAAGTTTGGACATCTTTCCGTCAGCTCGAGGCGACGACCCCAGAAAACCCTCGCGGGCAACGGGGCCGACAATCCAAGAGCGCCAGTCCGAAGGCCTCACTAAATCATTCAATCGGTAGTAGCGACGGGCGGTGTGTACAAAGGGCAGGGACGTAGTCAGCGCAAGCTGATGACTTGCACTTACTGGGAATTCCTCGTTCATGGGAAACAATTGCAAGCCCCAATCCCTATCAAGAAAGGCTTTGAACGGGTTACCCGCTCCTCTCGGAGGGGAAAACTCGTTGATCCCTTCAGTGTAGCGTGCGGCCAGAACATCTAAGGGCATCACAGACCTGTTATTGTCAATCTCGTGCGGCTAGAATTGCCGCTTATCCCTCTAAGAAGAAGTTGCGAACTGGACACCATTTTCTGGAGATCCGTCGACTACTTAGTAGGCCAGAGTCTCGTTCGTTATCGGAATTAACCAGACAAATCGCTCCACCAACTAAGAACGGCCATGCACCACCACCCACCGAATCGAGAAAGAGCTCTCAATCTGTCAATCCTTCCGGTGTCTGGGCCTGGTGAGGTTTCCCGTGTTGAGTCAAATTAAGCCGCAGGCTCCACTCCTGGTGGTGCCCTTCCGTCAATTCCTTTAAGTTTCAGCTTTGCAACCATACTTCCCGGAACCCAAAGACTTTGGTTTCCCGGAAGCTGCCCGCCGGGTCATGGGAATAACGCCGGCGGATCGCTAGTTGGCATCGTTTATGGTTAGAACTAGGGCGGTATCTGATCGCCTTCGAACCTCTAACTTTCGTTCTTGATTAATGAAAACATCCTTGGCAAATGCTTTGCAGTAGTTCGTCTTGCGACGGTCCAAGAATTTCACCTCTAGCGTCCGAATGCCCCGCCTGTTCCGATTAGTCATTACCTCTGGTTCCGAAAACCAACAAAATAGAACCGAGGTCCTATTCCATTATTCCATGCATCACCATTCGGGCCATTCAAATAGCCTGCTCTGAGCACTCTAATTTTTCAAAGTAAACTCTCCGCCACTCGGGACACTCGACAAAGAGCATCCCGTGCGAGCGGGGCGGCTGTTCGGGCGTGACAGTAAACACCGGGCGGTGCACCGTCAGTCCGGAACTGAGATCCAACTACGAGCTTTTTAACCGCAACAACTTTAATATACGCTATTGGAGCTGGAATTACCGCGGCTGCTGGCACCAGACTTGCCCTCCAATGGATACTCGTTAAAGGATTTAAAGTGTACTCATTTCCGATTGCGAGGCCTCGGATGAGACTCACATCGTTATTTATCGTCACTACCTCCCCGTGCCGGGAGTGGGTAATTTGCGTGCCTGCTGCCTTCCTTAGATGTAGTAGCCGTTTCTCAGGCTCCCTCTCTGGAATCGAACCCTGATTCCCCGTTACCCGTTATAGCCATTGTAGGCGCATAACCTACAATCGAAAGCTGATAAGGCAGACACTTGAAAGAAGCGGCGCCGGTGCGGAGACCGTGCGCTCAGCCCGAAGTTATTCAGATTCACCACAGGTGGGTTACGGACCGGGGCCCGACCAGTTTTGAACTAATAAAAGCGCTCTTCCCTTGCGGTCAGAGACCAATTGCATGTATTAGCTCTAGAATTGCCACAGTTATCCAAGTAAGTGGGTTTACAGATCCAATGAAACATAGCTGATTTAATGAGCCATTCGCGGTTTCGCCTTAAATCGGCTTGTACTTACACATGCATGGCTTAATCTTTGAGACAAGCATATGACTACTGGCAGGATCAACCAGGTAGCTGCTGCTGTTGGCGGCGCCTATCACGGCGGCCAAAATAGTGAGATTGAGAGAGAGGCAGAAGACATTGGGCGAGGGACCGCACGTTGGCCTTAGAGAAATAGCAAACCAGATGATCAGATCTAACTGCACCTTCTCTTGCTATCCTCGGCGCCGGCAGCGCCACCGTGTGTGCCAATCTCCTCCCTTATCCGCTCCTCTTTGCCCCAGCTCCAGCGAGGCAGCCGACATTGGGCGAGGGACCGCACGTTGGCGAATCTCCTCCCTTATCCGCTCCTCTTCTCTTTGCCCCAGCGAGGCAGAAGACATTGGGCGAGGGACCGCACGTTGGCCTTAGAGAAATAGCAAACCAGATGATCAGATCAAACTGCACCTTCTCTCGCTATCCTCGGCGCCGGCAGCGCCACCGTGTGTGCCAATCTCCTCCCTTATCCTCTCCTCTTCTCTTTGCCCCAGCGAGGCAGCCGACATTGGGCGAGGGACCGCACGTTGGCCTTAGAGAAATAGCAAACCAGATGATCAGATCAAACTGCACCTTCTCTTGCTATCCTCGGCGCCGGCAGCGCCACCGTGTGTGCCAATCTCCTCCCTTATCCGCTCCTCTCCTCTTTACCCAGCTCCAGCGAGGCAGCCGACATTGGGCGAGGGACCGCACGTTGGCCAATCTCCTCCCTTATCCGCTCCTCTTCTCTTCTCTTTGCCCCAGCGAGGCATAAGACATTGGCCCATCTCCTCCTCTCTCTCTTTCTCTTACTGTTTGTGGGGACGTGGGCTCATGAGCGCCATCGTCGCCCAATATTGGTTAGGTTGTGTATTTCACGGGTGGGAACCGCCATCATCGTTGTTAGGTGATGGGGTAACCCAACGTGTGCTTTGACGAGTTTTGGCTGCTAAACTCTCTTTTTAGTATACTCGGCTCCCAGACTGCGCCCTGGTCGTGTTGAACCATGAGCGTTGTCTATGCACATTTAGGGTAGCCGTTTGCGCGTGGAATAGTGCAATGAATCTCGGTCAAGAGACGGTTGGGCGCTGCATTGAAGGCCGGCACAGACGCGAAGACGGGGTGATCAGCCAACGCAAGTCCGCTAAGTTGGGCAGACAGCAAGGCGAAGGGGAGCCCCGTTCCGGACTGAAAGGCCGCAGCATATGCTGTGACGGAAACTAGTAGGGTGGCGACGTGTGCGCCGAGAGAGAGAGAGAGAGAGACGGAGTAAATAATGTCCAAACGGAAGAGAGACCTGGCAAGTGTAATTGATAGAGCGCGAGCCTACTCGCCATAAGCCCGCTCCACTGCCATTCCTCTGATCCAATGAGACTAAAATCTCTCTCTCTCTCTCCTTCTGCTCCAGCCATTGCAGGGCAGGGAAGCGACGGCAATTTTGGTTGTTGTTTTTGAATGCCGCGCTTTGCTTCGCAGAGGCGCGAAGCGCTCCGCTGGGGGGCGGAAGATATTTCACACCGAATATGTGTGTGAAGGCACCCTCTCCCCTTAATATAGTGAAATAGTGCAATCCAGCATACAAGGTCGGACGATAGGACATTCACCGTACCGCACCTCGAGAGTGGATGTTGGGTAAGGTTAAAACCGGACTGTTCGCAGACAGCCGAATAACCCGGTTCCGGACTAATTGGTGGATGCAACATCATGATGATGCTGCTGCTGTCGCGGAAACCGGAGTGGCGACGTGAGAGAGTAATAATGTTCAATAGGGAGAGCGACCTGGCTAGTGTAATTGATAGATCGCGAGCCTACTCGCCATTAGCCCGCTCCACTGCCATTCCTCTGACCCAATGAGACTATTCTCTCTCTCGCTCTCCTTCTGCTCCAGCCATTGCAGGGCAGGGAGAGGAAATCGACGGCAATTTTGGTTGTTGTTTTTGAATGCCGCGTTTTGCTTCGCAGAGGCGCCGAAGCGCTCCGCTGGGGGGCGGAAGATATTTCACATCGAATATGTGTGTGAAGGCACCCTCTCCCCTTAATATAGTGAAATAGTGCAATCCAGCATACAAGAGCGGACGATAGGACAGTCACCGTACCGCACCTCGAGAGTGGAAGTTGTTTGATCGTTTGTTAGGCAAGGTTAAAACCCGACTGTTCGCGAACAGCCGAATAACCCGGTTCCGGACTTACAATAGACGCAACATCATGATGCTGCTGCTGTCGCGGAAACCGTGGTGGCGACGTGTGCGCCGAGAGAGTAATAATGTTCAATTGGGAGACAGACCTGGCTAGTGAAATTCATAGATCGCTCCACTGCCATTCCTCTGACCCCATGAGACTATTTTCTCTCTCTCTCTCTCTGCTGCTGCTGCTGCTCCAGCCATTGGCAGGGCAGGGAAGGGAAAGCGACAGCAACTTTGGTTGTTATTTTTGAATGCCGCGCTTTGCTTCGCAGAGGCGCCGAAGCGCTCCGCTGGGGGGCGGAAGATATTCCACACCGAATAGGTGTGTGAAAGCACCCTCTCCCCTTAATATAGTGAAATAGTGCAATCCAGCATACAAGGGCGGACGATAGGACAGTCACCGTACCGCACCTCGAGAGTGGAGGTTGTTTGATCGTTTGTTAGGCAAGTTTAAAACCTGACTGTTCGCGAACAGCCGAATAACCCGGTTCCGGACTTACAATAGACGCAACGCATCATGATGCTGCTGCTGTCGCGGAAACCGTGGTGGCGACGTGTCTTGAGAGTAATAATGTTCAGGTGGGAGACAGACCTGGCTAGTGAAATTCATAGATCGCGCTCCACCCTCCTCTGACCCCATGAGACTATTTTTCTCTCTCTCTTCTTCTGCTGCTACTCCAGCCATTGCAGGGCAGGGAAGCGACCCAGCAATTTTGGTTGTTGTTTTGAATGCCGCGCTTTGCTTCGCAGAGGCATGGCGCTGACTCCGCCCAGAGTGAAGATATTCCCGCGAATGAATTATTGTGACACCTCTCCTTAATATAGTGAAATCGCAATCCAGCATATACAGAGCGGACGATAGGACAGTCGCATACCGCACCTCGAGAGTGGAAGTTGTTTGATCGTTTGTTAGGCAAGGTTAAACCCATTCTGTTGCGAACAGCCGAATAAGCAGTTCCGGACTTTAATGAACGCAGCATCGCCAGTACTGCTGCTATGTGAAGCCGTGGTGGCGACGTGTGCGCCGAGAGGTAATAATGTTCAGTTGGGAGACAGACCTGGCCTGGTAGAATTTCGTAGATCAACGCTCCACTGCCATTTCCTCTGACCCCATGAGACTATTTTCTCTCTCTTCTTCTGCTGCTGCTCCAGCCGTTGCAGGCAGGAAGGAAGCGACAGCAATTTTGGTTGTTGTTTTTAGATGCAGCTTTGCCCATAGGCGCGGCGCTCCGCTGGGGGCGGAAGATATTTCACACAAATATGTGTGCAGGCACCCTCTCCCCTTAATATAGTGAAAATAGTGCAATCGAACATATAAGGCGGACGTTTTCCTCCACAAATCTCCCCACTCGGTGTATTCACAGATTCTCGGATCATTTTGTAAAGTATACTCGACCCGATTGACGACGGTCTCCCATTCCAGTTGTACAGTTTCGCATGGTATGCTATTAATCGACCCCGATTGACTTTGACTGTCTCCCCATTTAGTTGTGCAAGTTTCTGTAGTATGCTATCAAATCGACCCCGATTGACTGGCATTCTCCCATTGATTGTACGAGTTTCTATGATATGCCTATTAAATCATTTGATTGACTTTGTGGGTCTCCCGGCCGGGTGTGCAAGTTTCTGTAGTATGCTGTCATCGACCCCCAATTGACTTTCAATGTCTCCCATTCAGGTGTGCAAGTTTCTATAGTATGCTATTCATCGACCCACGATTGACTTTCACTGTCTCTTGTTCGGGTGTACAGGTTTCTGTAATATATCAAATCGACCCCCAGGTGGCTGGCGGTCTCCCGACCGGGTGTGCAAGTTTCTGTAGTATGCTATCAAGTGACCCCGATTGGCTTTGACGGGTCCTCATTAAGACGCAGTTTCTGTAGTATGCTATTAATCGGCCCGATTGACTTTGACTGTCTCCCATTCAGATTGTACAGAGTTCTCCTGTAGTATATATCAAATCGACCTGATTGACTTTGACGGTCTCCCATTCGGTGTGCCAAGTTCTCTAGCAATATGCTATCCAAATCGACCTGATTCTTTGACGAATTCAGCAAAGATTGTGGAACTTCTCTGGTAGGAACTTCTCTGTTATGTTGTATAATGACCGAGGTGCTACCTTACTATAGTGAAATAGTGCCATCAATAGTGTACAAGGCGGGCGGCTTTCATCACCGTCTCTCCCACTCGGTGTGTGCACATTCTCGGATCATTTTGTATATTATGCTATAAATCGACCTCGATTGACTCTGACAGTCTCCCATTCGGGTGTGCAAGTTTCTGTAGTATGCTATTAAATCGACCCCCAGCGAATGGAGACCGTCAGAATCAATCGAGGTCGTTTAATAACCTCTCTAAAATGATCCGAGAATATGCACACGAGTGGGGAGACGGTGATGAAAGCGTCGCCCTTGTACTGGATGGCACTATTTCACTATAGTAGGGGGTAGGGGCCTCGGTCATATTATACAACGCCTGAAGTTCCACACCCGCATGGGGACGTCAAAGTATGGCACCTATTCCACTATAAGCAGGGTAGAGGCACCCGGTCATATTATACAACATACAGAATTCCACACCCGCATAGACATCAAAAAGTGAATCGAAGTCGATTTGATAGCATACTACAGAGAACTTGCACACCCGAATGGAGACCGTCCAAAATCAATCGGTCGGTTGATAGCATACTACAGAAACTTCACACCCGAATAGAGATCCAAAAGTCAATCAGATGCGATTTAAACAAACAACAGAAACTCACACCCAGGGAACCGTCAAAGTCAATCGAGGGTCGATTTGATAGCATACTACAGAAACTTGCACACGAATGGGATACATCAAAAGTCAATCAGGGGTCGATTTGTCTAGCATACAGAAACTTACCCGAATGAGAACAGTGAAAGTCAATCGGGGGTGTTATGCATCTAAACTTGCACACGAATGGGAGACAGTGAAAGTCAATCGAAGTCGATTAATAGCATACTACGAAACTTGCACACCGAATGGGGGCAAGTCAAAGTCAATGAGGTCGATTTAATAGCATACAGAAACTAGCACCCGAATACAAATCCAATCAATCGGTCAGTTATATCATACTACAGAAACTTCACACCCGAATAGAGACAGTCAAATCAATCACGGTCGATTAAGCATACTACAAAACGCACACCCGAATAGGAGACCTCAAAGTCAATCAGAATCGACATACTCACAAATGATCGAGAATCTGCACACACACGAGACAAAAACCCCCCAACCACACACAAAAAACCCCAAAAAACCCCCCCACACACCAGCGCCTCTGCAGTAAACCTGACATTCAAAACAACAACCAAAATTACAAGTCGCTTTCCCTTCCCTGCCCTGCAAGCTGAAGCAACAGCAGCAGCAGAAGAAGAGAAAATAGTCTCAGGGTCAGAGGAGAATGAGCGGTGGGCGCGTCTACCATGAATTTCACCTAGAGTCCTGTCTCCCAATTGAACAATTATTACTCTCTCCGGCGCACCGTCGCCACCACGGTTTCGCGACAACAGCATCATGATATTTGCGTCTATTAAGAATCCGGAACCGGGTTATTCGGCTCGTTAGCGAACGATGAGTTCTTCTTACTAACAAACGATCAAACAACTTCCACTCTGAGAGTGCGGTCTGTTGACTGTAAATAAAAGCTCTTGTATGCGGATGCACTATTTCACTATAATAAGGAGAAGGTGCCTCACACACCTATCCGGTGTGGAATATCTCCTTAGCGGAGCGCCAAGCCTCTTGAAATAACCCCACAAAACAACAGCCAAAGTTGCCGTCACTTTCCCTTCCCTGCCGCAATGGCTGGAGCAGCACACACACAAAAAAAGAAAATAGTCTCATTCAAAATGGCAGTGGAGAGCGATCTATGAATTTCACTAGCAAGGTCTGTCTCCCAATTGAACATTGTACTCCCTACTACTACATCACACCACGTTTCCGCTACAGCATCACCATGATGTTGCGTCTGTTATAAGTCGAACCGGGTTATTCCTGTTCGCGAACAGTCGGGTTTTAACCTGCACAACAAACGATCAAACAACTTCCACTCCCAGGTGCGGTGCGGTGACTATGCTATCGTACGCCACTGGTTACACTATTTCATATAAAGTGGAAGGTGCCTTCACACACACCTATCAGATTATTGAATATCTTCCGCCCCCAAGCGGGCCCTTCAGCGCCTCTGCAGTAGCGGCATTCAAACAACAACAACCAAACCGTCGCTTTCCCTTCCCTGCCCTGCAATGGCTGGAGCAGCAGCAGCAGAAAAAAAAACAGAGAAGAAAATATCTCATAGGGTCAGAGGAATGGCAGTGGAGCACGATCTATAATTTCCTAGCCAGGTCTGTCTCCCAATTAGACATTATTACTCCCGCCGAGCCGCGTCGCCACCACAGTTTCAGCGACAGCAGCAACATCATGATTTGCGTCTATTATAAGTCGGAACGGTTACAACTGTTCGCGAACAGTCAGGTTTTAACCTGCCTAACAAACGATCAAACAACTTCCCACTCTCGATTTTCATTTCGGTGACTGTCTATCGTCCGCTCTTGTATCAACTGGATTGCACTATTTCACTATATTAAGGGGAGAAGTGCCTTCACACACATATTCGACGAAATATCTTCCGCCCCCAGCGGGCGCCAGCCCTCTGCAATCAAAAAGCAGCATTCAAAAACAACAACCATGCCGTCGATTTCCTCTCCCTGCCCTGCAATGGCTGGGAGCAGAAGGAAGGCGAGAATAGTCTCATTGGGTCAGAGGAATGGCAGTGGGCGGGCTAATGGCGGTAGGCTGAGATCTATAGTACACTAGCCAGGTCGCTTCTCTATGAACATTATTACTCTCTCACGTCGCCACTGCGGTTTCACCGCGACAAGCTGACAGCAGCATCATCATGATATTTGCATCCACCAAATAGTCCGGAACCGGGTTATTAGGCTGTCTACGAACAGTCCGGTTCTTATACCCAACATCACTACTCGAGGTGCGGTACGGTGAATGTCTATCGTCCGACCTTGTATGCTGGATTGCACTATTTCACTATATTAAGGGAGAGGTGCCTTCACACACATATTCGATTGTGAAATATCTTCACCCCAGCCAGAGGCCTTCACGCATCTCGAAAAAAGCGCGGCAATCAAACAACAACCAAAATTGCATTAAACTTCCTGCCCTACAATGGCTGGAGCAGAAAAAATTTTAGATCTCATTGGATCAAGGAATAGCAATGGAGCGAACCTATGTCGAATAGACTCGCGCTCTATCAATTACACTTGCCAGTCTCTCTTCCGTTGGACATTATTTTACTCCGTCTCCTCTCTCTCTCTCGGCGCACACGTCGCCACCCTACTAAATTCCCACAGCACAAGCACCAACAATTTAAATCAGCCTGCCCCTGCTTTCCCCACACACCGTTGGCTAATCACCCGTCTTAAGCTCTGTACCGCCCAATGCACCCAACGCTCTTGACCAGATTCATTGCACACTATTCCACAGCCCAAACAGCTACCAAATGTGCATAGACAA
>NW_024734263.1:0-15729 GCF_018991925.1 Homarus americanus | reverse complement strand
GCCCCTCCACCGCCCAATGCTCCTCCTTTCCAACCCTTCACACAAAGTAAGTCCCTCCTCTCGAGTCTTACTTCCAGTAGTTTTAGGGGATGGCCATACTAAGATACATAAGTAATTTACCTAAGAAGGCTGAAGTAACATGCTGGGTGTTACATCTTGCTCAAGGTGTCGGTCACTTCCTCTACATTGGCATTCACGTACGTCAGCTGTCACCTGCAACATGTTTAAAGTTGTAATTTATGTACAATGAAGATTAAACATACAATTTCCATCTACCACCAGACTACATGTACTTATACTGTCCCCAATTGTTTATTTAAATACCTTATCTACAAAAGATCTTATTTTAAGTTGCATTAGTGTTTTAGTTTTCTTGATACCTCAACAACTAACATTTACCACAACAATAGTATAGCCAATCATAACAAGCCTTCATCACCAATACTGCTACACTACTAAATCTCTCCACACTGCTTCATACACAACAGTTTACCACTGTTCACTTACTGAATCCTCCCTCCCTTCCTCCCACCCCTCAAGCCCCCTTAGGTATTCCCCTTGACAACTTGGTCACATTTAGCTTGAATGAAAAACTTTACCAACACACCTGCTCACCCCATATGCCAACACACAAGCCATATTGTCCCCCCACCCTAATTACAACAAGCCACACCCACACAATGTTTAATGATTTCACAAGTCCCACAAGCTTCCCTTGCCTAAATAAAACTCCGTAAGTTGACTTTACCTGTTCTGGCATTTTAAGTTATTTCTCCTTAGGTTCAGTATGATGTTACTTCTGGCCAGCTTAACCTGAGGAGAAAGTCAGTACAGTACACGATTAGATTTTGAAAAGGAAACTGCAAAGTACGCAAGCTATTGATTTTTAATAATTTAAACAAGTGAAATTTTTTAACTTTCTGAATTCATGATCAGTTAACTTGTGGCAAATTTTAAGTTACATTCTTTAATATATTTGTTATCCAATATATAAACTATATAATAGGTAACTTAATATTTGGGTTAGTCTAGATTAGTTACATTTAATCTATGTTAGGCTGATTAGGTTAGTTAATTTGTTAGTTAAAACCCACCTACTAACAACCAGCTTTACTTACTATTAATCACATTACTACTACTAATGCTCACCAATACTGTAACTAATTGCCATTTAGTCCTGTACATTTTTATAGCACTTTATTAAGCTTTCCCAAATCTCTGCAGCTAATCTTAATTTGACTCCCAGCTCAGTTTATCTTAAAACAGCTCTCCAGAGCCCGTTGTAAAATTGCAGTTTCGTCGAATATGCCCTCGTAGTTTAGAAATTCGTTTATCCTGTGTATTTTGGGTCGATTCAATGAAATGTGGCCTTTATTTCCAGGGGAAAGCACCCTCTTTAGAATTATATCCCCCCCCCCAAAAAAGCATGGAAATCTTTAAAACTCCTTTCTGACATTCTTTGCTCCCTGGTTAAAATGGTGTTAGAAATACTCCAATAAGGAGATCTAAAGGTTGGGGATGGTTAAAAGTCAGGCATGTACTGGCCGAAACTGCAATAATACCGAGCCCTCCAACACACACACAGTCCTCCAACACACACACACACACACACAGTCCTCCAACACACACACACACACACACACACAGTCCCTCCAACACACACACACACACACACACACACAGTCCTCCAACACACACACAACACACACACACACACAGTCCTCCAACACACACACACACACACACACACACACACAGTCCTCCAAAACACACACACACACACACACAGTCCTCCAACACACACACACACACAGTCCCTCCAACACACACACACACACACAGTCCTCCAACACACACACACACACACACACACAGTCTTCCAACACACACACACACACACACACACACACACACACACACAGTCCCTCCAACACACACACACAGTCCCTCTCCAACACACAGTCCCCTCCAACACACACACACACAGTCCTCCAACACACACACACACACAGTCCTCCAACACACACACACACACACACACACACACACACACACACACACAGTCCTCCAACACACACACACACACACACACACACAGTCCTCCAACACACACACACAGTCAGTCAGTCAGTCACACACACACACAGTCCTCCAGAGCCCTCCAACATGCACAGTCAGCCAGGTCCCACACACACACCCTCCACTGCCCCAGTGTAGGAGCACAGTGTTGAGTGGTTTATTGGCTGACCATACAGTAATAGTCAAGATAATATGTGAAGTAACTTAACTGATGAGGCTGAAGTAACATGCTGGGTGTTAAATGTTGCTCAAGGTTCTGTCACTTCTCCATTGGCCTTCAAGTACACCAGCTGTCACCTGCAACATGCTTAAAGTTGTAATTTACGTAGAATGAAAATTAAACTTGCAACTTCCATCTACTACGTGTACTCACTGTCCCCAACTGCTTACATAAACCATTACCTCCACACTAAAACTATAGCATTTTTAGATCTCATGTTGTTTTCCCGACCTCCGTAAAGTGTCATTAATGCAAGAACGAATGTAAGTGTCGCCAAGACCAACACATGTGGTAACTCCAACGAGAACCAGGCCAATAAGGTAAGAAATAAGGGATTCCAACATATGGTGAGAGTCAGTTAGATTAGGTCCGGTTTATGTTTTTATAGGGTTTTTTTTTTTTTGCATTTTGCATTCGCCGAGCCAATATTTTTTTCGGAAAACACCTCACCAAAACAATCTATAAAAAACGACCAATTTCCGACGGAAATGGAGGTCATAACCGATCTAAACACAAATGCGCTAATATTATTTTGTTTTACTTTCTAATTGTTGTGTACCTTTTTTCACCAGGAGACAACCAAGGAACCTCCAGGTTACGTTACGTTACGTTGTTAGGTTAGTTATGGTGCTTTTTGGTTGTTGACCAATGGGTTTTTCCGATTGTAAAATCCATGGTTGTCCACTTTTAAAAAATTACCAGGAACCTTAATGTTACGGGATTTAATATATACTGTATTCTGAAACGTCTCGCCCTCTAGCCTAGCCTAGCCCCGCCCCGCCCCCTGCCTCACCTCACGTTGCCCGGCTCCCTACCTCGCCTCGCCCGGCTCCCTACCTCGCCTCGCCCCGCCCCTTCCCTCGCCTCGCCTCGCCCGGCTCCCTACCTCGCCTCGCCCGGCTCCCTACCTCGCCTAGCCCGGCTCCCTACCTCGCCTCGCCCGGCTCCCTACCTCACCTCACCTTGCCCGGGTCCCTACCTCGCCTCGCACCGCCAGGCTCGCCCCATCCCTCGCCTCGCCCCATCCCTCGCCTCGCCCGGCTCCCTCCCTTTGCCTCGCCTCGCCTTACCCAGACCGGCTGGCTCCCTCCTCCCTCCTCCCTTCCTTCCTTCCTTCCTCCTTCCTTCCTTCCTTCCTTCCTACCTCCCTCCCCCTCCACTCCCTACCTCACCTCACCAGCCCTGGCTCCCTACCTCACCTCACCTGCCCCGCCAGGCCCCCTCCCTCCCTCACCTCACCACGCCCCGGCTCCCCTACCTGCCTCACCCCTGCCCGGCTCCCCTCCTCCCTCCCTCTCTCCCTCCCTCCCCTGACTCCCTACCTCACCTCACCTTGCCTGGCTCCCTACCTCACCTCGCCTCGCCAGGCCTCTGCCCTGCCCTGCCAGGCTCCCTCCTCCCTCCCTCGCTCCTCCTGAATCTCGGCCCGGCTCCCTACCTGCCTCACCCCCGCCCGGCTCCTCCCTCACTCCCCACCTTGCCCGGCTCCCCTACCACACCTCGCCTCGCTGCCTCCCCTGCTCCTCGGCCCCGCCAGGCTCCCTCCCTCCCCTGCCTCACCTCCCTGCCCGGCTCCCCACCTCGCTCACCCCGCCTGGCCCCCTACATCGCCTCCTCCCTCACCCCTGCCTGGCCCCCGCCTCACCCCGGCCTGGCTCCCCACCTCTGCCTCACCCGCCTGGCTCCCCACCTCGGCCCCCACCCCGCCCGGCTCCCTCCCTCACCTCACCTTGCCTGGCTCCCTCACCACACCTCGCCTCGCCAAGCTCCCTGCCTGCCCCCGCCAGGCTCCTCCCTCCCCTCCCTGCCTTCACCCTGCCCAGCCCCACCCTGCCTCACCCTGCCTGGCTCCCTACATCGCCTCACCCTGCCTGGCTCCCTCCCCGCCTCACCCCCTGCCCGAAGCCCCCACTCCGCCTCACCCCCGCCTGGCTCCCTTACATCGCCTCACCCTGCCCGATCTCCCCTACATCGCTCCTCACCCCTGCCCGGCTCCTTACCCTGCCTCACCCCGCCCGGCCTCCCTCATCGCCTCACACCCCGCCCGGCTCCTCCTCAAGTTCCCACCTCCCGCCCGGCTCTCTACCTGCCTCACCCCTGCCCGGCCTCCCCCTCACCCCTGCCCGGCCCTCCCTGCCCACCCTGCCCGGCTCCCACTCCTCGCTCCCACCCCTGCCCTGGCTCCCCTACATCGCCCCGCCAGGCCCTCCCTCCCTCGCTCTGCCTCACCCCGCCCGGGCTCCCCACCGCCTCACCCCTGCCCGGCCTCCCTCCCCTGCCTTGCCCCTGCCCGGCCCCTTACATCGCCCTCACCCCGCCAGGCCCCTCCCTCCCTCGCCTCACACCCCGCCTGGCCCCACCTCGCCTCACCCTGCTGCCCGGCCCCTACCTGCTCCTCCTCACCCCGCCTGGCTCCCCACTCCGCCCACCCTGCCCGGCTCCCCTCCCTGCCTCACCCCTGCCTGGCTCCCCTACTGCCTCACCCCTGCCCGGCTCCCCACCACCTCGCCCCGCCAAGCTTCCTGGCTCCTGCCTCCCTGCCAGGCTCCCTCCCTCCCTCGTTTGCCTCACCCCGCCCTGCCCCTACCTCGGCCTCCCCCACCCTGCCCGGCTCCCCTTACATCGCCTCACCCCTGCCCGGCCCTCCCCTGCCTCCCACCCCCGCCTGGCTCCCCACCCGCTCACACCCCCGCCCGGCTCCTCCCTCGCCTCACCCCGCCCGGCTAGAACCCTTAATAAATTGTTTCAACTCCCAGAAATCGTAGCTAAAGAGAAAGCAAAGAACTAGCCAGTAAAAATACATCTTAATTCCGCCAAAAATACTTCTATTTGTGTTAAATCTAGTGAATGCGGCGCAGTTGTCAATGGTGAATACAGTGGTGGTGATGAACTGCGCAGTTGTTGAGTTATGACCACCCGGCTCCCCCATAAGTGTGTTGGGCTTCGAAGCAAGAAATAAAAAATAAATAAAACAGTAATCTAACCCAATCTGGTCATTGTACTCACTTACTGGTTAATTATTACCTAAATACTGATGAACGGTTTACGCTCGTTACTCACTACCGGCTCATAGTTTAGGCTCGTTTGTCATGACTCATTTGCGGTATATTTGCCTAAAACATTAAGAAATTACTGGTTAGACGTTAGAGAGCCACTTAATATAATACTAAACCATATTAATGTATTTGTTTAAGCTGCACAGTAGGTACCATGGGCCTTAGAGCCCAGTGAAACTTGGGGATACGACCCTATGAGGCAAGTGAACTGTATCAACCGGCCGGCAAGTTTTTACTTAAATCAGCATTTATTACGCCATAATTAAGTATATTAAACACTACCCAAAAGAATAACCATTTCTCTTGGCCATTTTGACTGTAGGCAGTCGGGCAAAAAATTTACACGTATATAAAGGAGACTAGAGGAGCGGCGCTTACCTGCCTGTGATGGGATGATCAGTGGGGGCAGGGGAGGTAAGCGCAGCACGAACAACAGGCTCAGACGCGGGCCTGCACTGCCTCCTGCAGTGGATCTGGAAGTGCCTCAGGGGAGGAAGCTCGTGCCCAGTCCTCCATTAAAGAGCAGGCAAGGGAGGCGGGGTCAGGGTGGGGAGGAGGCCTCCGTCGAGTACCCCGTATAGCATGTTTTATTTATTGATTTTATTTTATTTATTTGTTTTCGTCTTCGTTAAAATCTTCTACAAAGTAATTTAAATCTCGCATAGTAACGGTAATATATGAGTGATAAGATAATTATTGAATTGTTGTTTAAGTACCGTAAAGAGTCGTTCCAGTGCTTGTTTGATAGTTTTGTTTTACGGGGATTAGCTCACCCGGGCACAGGTCGCTGACCCACATCGGGGCCTGGGGGGCGAAAATGTAATAATAATAATAATAATAATAATGATAATAGTAATAATAATAATAATAATCAATCATCATCATCATCATCATCATCATCATCATAAATAAAATTTATGATAAAACGAAATAAAAAATAAAATAATAATGATAATATTAACTGTAATAATAATAATAATAATAATAATAAGATAAATTAGAATATAATTGATATACGTCATTATTCTAACATCAACAACGATTTATACGATAGAGAATTAAAAATAAATAAATGTCGGCGATATGGCAACATGTGTGGGCCAGCTGACAGCCACAACATGACTCGCTGGTCGTGTCCAGTACATGGTCAAGGTGGACGTGTGCATTATTCCTTCATTTTTGACAATTGCCTTAAAAACTTGATACTCTTTCGGTGTTATATACTGATATAAGTGGAAGTGTTCGGTGTTGTGGAGTGCTGGAGGGCCCGTAACGTGAAGTGTTGTGTTAATATATGGGAAATATTGGTTAAAAGGTGAAGTGACCTGACGTGACTCAATGAGATTAGAGGATATTTGTCACTGATGCCAAGTGAAGTGTTATGGGCCCATAACTTGATTGGATTAATGGAAATAAATAGTGTTAACGGAGGTAGTGAACCTAATTGAAGGTTAAAGAAAAATTCACGCGTGGAATCCCTTTTTCTAGTGAACATTAAAAGTACGACGAGGTACCGTAGTGAATTTTCCAAGTGTCCTTTTTGAAGTGAAGTCAATTAAAACATGTGGGAACTACAAGAGTATTCACCACAGTTAACTACACCAGGACTTGATTCACCCTCCGCCAGGAATTTAAATTAAGGTATGATTAAAACTTTGGTTTAGTTAGTGTTATGCCATGTATTACAATTGGCACACAGAGCTATTAAAATTGTTATGGGTTAATACGTCTGACTCGCCGCTACCCCTAGCAACAACATCAAATACAATATCTTATCAGTACACTTTACATTCAGAAACATTAAGAAAATCTAACATTAAACCTTACCAACAACTCGAGAACGTATACCAACACACACAGTAGGTTTAGGTCTGGTTTTGTTGGGGTTTTTACTCATGTGTATAACGAAAAACCGTCCCTGCCTATTAGGTTTATGGACATGAAGGTTATGAATGGCCTAAGTAAAACATATTACATTCCTTGCAAGGAACTTTATAAATGCAACTAGAATTAAACAACACAAATACAACTAGCCATTCGTACCAGAAGGTTTGTGGAAAGAAAGTGTTATGAGAATTTGTTGTACTGTACATCTTAGATGTATTTTGTTAAATACATGAAGGTAATGTTTTCTCTTTTTGATGAATAAATTATTCTCAAGAATACCTAATTCAAAATAATAATATAATGTCCTGAATGGTATTTTTGAATTTGGCTTTTACAAGGAATTAGAAAAAGAGCACTGAACTGTAAAGAGGAGTAGCATTAAGAGCCACAGTCCTCCTCTAGCCAATTTACTGGTACTGTATATGCAATGAATAGATTATAATATGATCAATATGCAAGAGTTTCAGACTAGTCCTTGGGTAGTACTTATTACTGAGTTAATGAAAAATACTTGAAAGTCATTCATTTGCCTCACTGTGCAAAAGAGTGTGTATGGTAATAATTAATGTCCCCAATTGGGCTAATAATACATTTTTGTAAATTTGGGCTCCTCATTGGTGCCTTCCTTATATTGTCATGTTTCACCATAGATGGTCAATATGATTTGGTTATTTGTCCTTGATGTTATCATTAAATGCTTACATTTGTTTGAGGAAAGGTTTGTGCTTTGTTTACAGCATTATGCATCATCACTGTTCCTCAAGTTCTAGGTATATGTGTGGATACCATCTAAAATATGCATTAATATACATTACGTATAAAATAACTTTGTTAAGTACTGTATCGTAAAACCTCTGCTAGCCTGAGGAATACGTGTACACAAGTTTGTGGTCACTGTTTTACCAGACGGGATAAGAAAAAATAAAGGAAATTTAAAGAAACTTGTGAATTATGTTTTGATTTTCACTGGGCTGGGCAGGAAGCCATCACCCATTACAGGTGTCGTCCAATGCTTAGTACAGTATCTTTATTAAATACAGTAGAAAAACAATTAATTGTTTCCCATTATTTGCAGCCATCTATCATCTTGTGGTCTGTAGTGCATCAAATTATTCCAACTGGCTCAGCTGCATTCAAGCTGACAGGACTAGTAGGAATATTTTCGCCCAATTTTCTTTGAAAAAAAAAAGTCCAGAAAAAGGAATACTGTACAGCATTTAGTTTTCTAGTTATCCAGCTAGCAAAGATTTTACTTGGAGACAAAGTTGTTTATATTAACCTGTATCAGAACAGTCCTTAAATTAGTTACTTTAAACATAAGTTGAACTTGATCCTTATTGATGTGAAAGCACATTGCAGTACACAGTATGAGTTTAATAAATGGTGCCTAAACAACAAAGGTGAGAGTTTAGCTCTTCAATCTTCTACGTAAATGACAAAATATACAGCACAGTACAGTACCTGTACTAAATTAAAGTACTCTACTGTGTGCCTGTCCAGGATAAAAGTCTGTATAAGTGAAGATGTTAAGAACTGAGGATCAGTCTTATGGTTATTGTCTCATAAATATAAAATTACTGATAAATTTAGTGAATATTAATTTTCGATCGTTTAATATGATGTGGCTGGAAATGTGTAAATACTCTCTTCATTCGTTATTACCCACAGCATTCACTCCTATAAGAGATGTGTTCTTCCAAAGTTGGGTGTATCTTATCGCTTCATACAATCTAACAAAACGTCCCTCCTGAAATATAACTATGCTGTACTGTGCTTCATATTTACATGCACACACTTGCTTTCAGGATGTCCATTTCCCCCACTTTTATTTCAGCCCTCGCCTTATCCTTCCATCTGGGATATCCCCTCTCCCTACTTCTGTACTATGCTTCTACTCATCACTGGAACAGACCCTCTTCCTTATTTATGTTTTTCCTGTTCCTACTATCATGAACATTGTTCTCACACATGCTCTTCATTCTCGTCTATACAGTAATGTTGATTCAATAATTATCGTTGTACATCTCAATTATTGCCATTTTTATATGGAACTCTGCATACATTTAAATATTCCCACAATGTTCCTCAAAATGCTCAGACCAAATATAACTTTCTCAAAATAAGTACAGTAAAGTATCACAATAGATCAACATTAATGTAAAAGGATATCCATGAAATAGAAACATATTTTTTTATTCTATCTTAATGCAAACACATTCTATTATACATTAATGTACAGATTAAATAAATTATAAACTTTTGTTATTTTTGTTTTAGGTGCGTGAGGCCAAGAGTGCCAAGCCTCGTACCTAGTGAAGCAAACATGGCGGACTTGGAGTGTAAAGAACCATTTGACAGTCCAGGAAACAACTGGCTGAGCCCTTGGTAACACATTTAATAACAATATTATATCAGATATATAATAATTATAATGCCAAGTGCTTATTATATATAATATTGTGGCGAGATAAAACGAATTTAATGGTTAATTTAGTAGATTATGTTGGGTCGTCGTCAACACAGGTGTGGGGTCATCAAGCACAGGTAGTGGAGTCGTCAAGCACAGGTGGACATACTGTATCGTGTTATTTATTATCCTCTATAACAAAAGTCATGATAACTAACCATATTTCTGTTGTTTATTACACAAGAAAAAGATTCCTAGGTGAATTTTTACTTTCTGACAAAAGGAAGGTTAATCCATTGACTGTCCGCAGGCCATGTTTACCTGAGGTTATACTCCTCACTAAGCCCGTGTTTTCTCTTCATTTCCCTATAAGTTAGGTTAAGTTTGGTGGGTTGGCTTTTTTGGTATAAGAATAAGTTTTCTTTCGTGTGTACTTTTGGTGTTTGACTCAAATCTGACCTTCATTTTTGTGCATATATAAACTACTAATAATAATATACACAGGTACTGCAGCTGATTGTTAGCACCAAGGTGCACACTACTCTTGTTAGGTAAATGAGATCCTTCCCAGGGATTCATACCTGGACTATTTCTGTGTCCAGTATCATTAGGTAGCGACCGTGAGCTATATGTAAAGCGGCAATAAATTGACCAACCGGCAATAGTTGTGCATCTACATGACTAGACCTGCATTCACTGAATCGGCTATGAGCCGATCATTGGTAACAGTGAAAGCTTGCACAGAGGCTTCAGTTGCATGCATGTTAGTTGATTACTTTTTTTTACTGCTGTTTAAGACGTTCATTCGTTTCCCTAGTTTAGCTACATCTTCTGCAGTTGCCGTACCAAATAGGGTGTTACTTAATAACTCGACAAAATTAAATAGACCACGGTTTTTATGAGAATGAACATTGTTCCTGACGTCTTCAGGAGTCGTGGGCAGCTTTCCCTCCAAGTGCATACACATTTGAGTAGACGCTTCATATAGGCGTTATGAAGTGAGATGGTAGACTGTTGTTTGAGATCTTGTGTACTTATAGCTGTTTCAATGTGGACAGCTATTGACCTCAGGCATATATCACTAAACTTTGGTGCTGGTACTTGACAGTTACGACATCTTCCACTATAAGTACTTTGCTCAGTGGGGCAACTAAAGCTTTGGATTTGATGATGTTTGCTGGGGATGCAGCTGTTGCCACAGCGTTCCATGCCAACAGGAGTAGCGATATCCAAGCCATGCCTGAAAGGGGTGAGGATAATTAATGTTTTTTGTTTGCTGATCACAGTTTTTGATGATATTTATTGTCTATTGTTGTGATGTATTGTTTATTGTTGTGTTGAGCAACTGTCGTAGTAGAAGTAGGCTGTAATTAACGGACATTAGGGGTCCCTACTAAGTGTCTGCTAACTTTTATCATTCTATCTACATGAACTATGTCAGTGACATTTGTCGTTGGGTCAACTACATGAAATTTGTTTCCATGTTCTTTTCCTTTAATCAGGTAGGGACCTGTGAATTTAGGCAAAAGTTTTGATGTACGTTCCGGTGCTTTTGTCGTTACTGCGTCTCCTATTTTTGGAGTTACAGGCTTGGGTTTTTATGTTGCTTGCAGATCATTTCAGCACGTGAGGCTGTTAAATGCTTTTGTACTTTTTCATGAATGCTGTGAAAACATTGATTTGCTTCTTGGCATGGTCATCCATGTTGCATACAGGTTGTGGGGTTCCTGCTAGTTGATCATAGAGCAAGCATCTTTTGGCACCATAAATTATGTAGTATGGCTATTTTCCTGAAAAGCTATTGATAGATCCATTGATGGATTCTGCTACTTGTGGAAGCCAGTCCTTCCAGGAACTGTGCATCGGATTCACCACGTGTCGAAGAATCTAAAGAATTTTACAATTTGTACGCTTGACGAACCCATTTGAGGATGGATGCAGATTTTGCAAAAAGGTGCCTTTTTGGGTTTGGTTCCTGTGGTAGGGTTGTCCCTTAGAACTGGTTATGGGCGCTAATAGCAGAGCCCTAGGAGTACAATATTTTATGGCATATAAGACACACTATTTTGTCTGAAAGGGGGCTAAAAAATCAGCCTGCGTCCTATTTGTGAAGTTGTCTCCCGTAAGCTAATGAATTCCCCCAGTTGCTGTCTCCAGAAGGCTAAATTCTACCTAACCTAACTCCACAATTAAAAATGGTTTTGCTTACTTTACACATTATTTTTAATTAATTAAAAGATAATTACGTATCGTAAAAATAAAAGCCGGATTTATAATTACTGTACTGATGATAACCCGAGATAATTAACGTCTGTATGCCCAACTCTTGAGAGGCAGCTAAGCAGTAACCATTTATGAACAAGCATTACTATCTATTAATGCCATACCTGCCACATTTATTTTAAAATCTACAAAGACCTGATACAAATGAAAATTTACAGATAACTCTCTTTTCACCATTACATCTGTTAACATTGGTGGCGGCATTGTAGGCAACAGGCTAGTGGGCCAAGCTGTTGTTTTTCAACTGGTATTTTCAGGTAGATATAGTATACGCAGCTTTTTTCATTTGCATTTACCGATATACATGCACACACCATCCTACATACATACAGTGAAAAAAAATAAAAGAAATAATTGTTTTAAGGACAAACACATAAAAGGAATATACTGTACACGAGTTAGCTGGCTCAGTGGGGGAGCTGGAGGATGGCTGGTGGTGGTGTGTTGGTAGGGAACCGACCATAGCAACTATGGTAAACAGGGAGTACAGTATGTTGACTG
Organism: Homarus americanus; assembly: GCF_018991925.1. NCBI lineage: Eukaryota > Metazoa > Arthropoda > Malacostraca > Decapoda > Nephropidae > Homarus > Homarus americanus. The sequence continues at coordinate 3,296 of NW_024734263.1, read as the reverse complement.
TGTTAAGCTGCCATAAAGCTTTTATTTACTGGTTTGGCAATAGAGTATTTTTGCTGTATCTTTATTGGTATTATTTTTATATATTCCTCACATTTACTGGTACTGTGGATACATTAGTTTTTTCTTAAATACTCCCTGGTAAAATGGGGGGGGGGGTGCGTCTTACACGGCCGTATGCTTCCACCGCATCATAAATTTCCTCCACGTAATCTATGAGCCTAGTCCCTGGTTTGTGTTCCTTTTTCTGGCTGCCTTGCTTGTAGGTACTTGTAGCTTAATGGGTTTATTTAACTCAAGGTGGATAAGTCAGGTTAACGATAAGAGAGTCGCTATGACTAGGTCGATAATGAGGCTAACAATTGGTGGTGTGGGGCCTTCTTGTCCTGGGTTATCTTCCTGAGTCAATCGGGATTTGTCTTACTTTTAAGATATTGGCCTTGGGGCTTCTGGGCGCCTTAGTGGGCTATTTATTAAATATTATAAGCGTAAACTATAGATTGTGTAGGTTGGGTGGTGTTCATGGCATCTATTTGGTTTATATCTGTACCAGGTTGAGTTGAGCCATACTGCACTTAGGTTATAAAGCACCGGCGTCAGGGACTACTGCAGGGGTGGGCAATTATTTTTGATGGAGGGCCACTTCATGAATGGTGGCCCACTTCGCGGGCCACACACTTAATGTAGATACAAATGTATTATATTAACACAAAGTAAAACCTTGTATTTGTAAATACAGGAAATAAGATAAGATAAAAAGTACATAGTGAAAATGTGGGTAAATAAACACATATCTGAGCTAATATAATTTATTATGATATGTACTAATATTAATACTACTATTAATACTAATATAGTTAAAATGCAATGCAATTAGCACTAATTGCTTCAACATTATTAGGACAGAATCGATTTTGATGGCTGAAATTCCACTTCTGTCCAGATGTTCTCATCTCTTCCTTCCTTAGGGTACTGGAGGTAGGGTGGTGTCAGTCAGCAGCACAAAGGAGAATGCGATTAGTGTTGCTGCTGCGCTGGACGTCTGAGTCAGGTCACGATGGTGAGGTGTGGGTGCAACAGTTCCTCTGGAGAAGAAAGACACGTTGAGAATTCCCATGAGGTCAAAGATGGGTTCTCAGGTAAAAGGTTTAGTCTCCCTTGACCTAATAGTTATAATTAATGGATTCCCATACCACACCTGTACCTAATGCAGGTGTTCTCACTATCAAGTTAACAGTGACGAGCCAGTATTGCTGCTATGTCCACCCAACTTCCAAAATTGTCCTTTCTGTAATTAATAAAAAAAAAAAAATCTGATTGCCAAGTGCAATGGCGGGCCGCAGAAAAAATTTGGCGGGCCAAATGTGACCCGCGGGCCGTGCTTTGCCCACCCCTGGACTACTGTATGGTCGAGGTTTGTATTGTAGCATTATAAATAAGTATTTGCAGCTCTCTCAGAACAATAGGGTAAGGATATATTAGAAGGTTTTTATTCTGAGTCATTGTTGTGTTTTTTATCAGAATTTAAGTTTAGAATTTTGCTTTGAAGCAACAAGGGCAGCAAGTTTGTCTGTGAGTGGGCCAGTATATTTGGTCTAGTTCATAATCTTTCAACGGGCTCTTCGACAGCAGTAGGTTATTGAACGCCTATACAATTTAGGTCTAATTTTTTGTAAGGTTTGTAAATTTTTAGTTTGTACTTGTATCACAAGTTTTTCTTTTTTGGTATCGTTATATTGTCCAATACCTGGCAAACTACCGTGCCCTTCAAACTACCATTGGGGTAGTAAACCACATCAATATTGGTAGATCTAACGGCTCACCCGACAGTCTTACCAATCTGTCCAGACAGAGCACATGTCTGTTTCGTGCACTGTACTGATACTACTAATGGTAGTTTGGGTGGCGCTGTAGTTTGCCAGGTGTTGGACAATACAAATAATGGTAACAGCACATACGTATATACTTGTCTATAATTCTACCTCGTTTATAGGTCGACTCTGATTTTTTGACCAAGAAATCATTAATTTATGATATGCCACATTTATAGGTCGACCCAAGTTTTTGAGGGTAATGGAACAGCAAAACCTTCACTATAAACACTACGTTCTATAAACTGAGGGTCGCCGTGCCTGCAACACCGAGCGCCGAAGACAAATTGTTTACCATTATTACGACACTTTACACTGAAACGCGGGTAGTTTCAGCAAAAATATTGTATATTTCCATTCAAGTATTCAAGTCAATTAGGAGGGAATATTATTGTAATACAACAGTTTTTTTTAACTGAAAATCATTCGAAAAGCAATTATGGTAACATCTTTTTAACAACGAAAGAAAGCGGAAGTCGATTGTTTTCTTCGTGATTTTATCCCACTTTCCACTGTAATACGTACGTCATTTCAGCAAAAATATTACATTTCCATGAATGCATTATATCAAGCACAGTATGAATAGAATATCAATGTAATATAACAGTATTTTAACCAAAAACTATTAAAAAACGAGTAACATCTCTTGACCATCGGAAGGTTAGGTAAAGTCTTTTGTTTTCGTCATGTATTTTATCCTATTTTACATTAAAATACATCACGTTTCAGCAAAACTACTATTTATTTCCGAGAATATATTCATTCAGACACAGTTAAGGTAAAATATACGTGTGATGTAACAGTTTTTAACTGAAAACGATTAAAAAAAACACGTGTAACGTCTAGCTGATACTCAACAGCTGGTCGTGCATACAATATGAGGTTGAGGTGGATTAACGGGTATTATATTAAGTTGAAATATCAAAAAGGTCTTTATTACCGGTATTTTTTGTAGATCAATGAGTACATACTGTGATACCGTATATGATATGATAAGTTAGCCTGTGCTAAGAACTTCAACATAGACTACTGAAAGCACGCTGTAAGGTAATTTAGTCTATTGTAAGTTGGTGAGCTTCATCTGCTGAAGGAACTGCACAACTTTTCATTACTAATTGGTACATATTTTATGTTTTCATTGTTTACTGGCAGTAAATGGTATATATTTTTCATGTCTGAAGCTAAAAGTTGCTCCTCGCCCTTTCCATCATGCACGGATTCAACCTAACAAAACTATTACCCATGTAGAGGTCGACCCTCAATTTTTTGCCTAAAAATTTGGTTTTAAAAACTCAAACTAAACGCGAGTATATGCGGTACATAAAATATACATACAGTACATGGACCTACATAACTGATACAAAGGCTTTATACACCTAGCTAACTGAACACACTCAATTAACCTTATTACTGTACTAACTTATATAA
>NW_024734262.1:0-19077 GCF_018991925.1 Homarus americanus | reverse complement strand
TTCTTGGTGCGCTTGACACTCCCAAAGCCACAGCCTCCGATTGTTCAGTTACACCCCTGACACCCCAGGTACACCTCTGACACTCCCAGGCACACCCTCTGACACTACCAGGTACACCTCTGACACTGGCAGGCACACCCTCTGACACTCCCCAGGTACACCTCCACACACACACCAGGTACACCTCCGATACTCCCCAGGTACATCTCTGACACTCCCAATTACACCCCAGATGACCCCAGGCACCCCTGACACCACAGGCAGCACCTCTGACACCTTAGGTACACCTCAGACACCCAGGTGCACATTTGACACACTTCCAGGCACACCTCAGACACCCCAGGCACCACTGACACCCAGGTACACCCCTGACACTCCAGGCACACCACTGGACACTTGGGCGTACACCTCTGACACTCCCAGGTACACCTCAGACACTTCGAGGCACACCTCTGACACTTCCAAGCACACCTCTGACACACCCAGGCACACTTACACACATCACAGGTACACTCTGACACTTGCAGGTCCCCAAGACTCCAGGTACACCACTGACACTCCCAGGCACACCTCTGACACTCCCAGGTACACTCTGACACCCCAAGTCTCTGACTCTCCCAGGTACACACACCTCCCCAGGCACACCCCTGACACTACCAGGTACACCTCTGACACTCCCAGCCACACCAGACAATCTCCAGGTGCAACCTCTGACACCCCAGGCACACCCCTGACACTCCCAGGTACACCCTGACACTCCCAGGTACACCTCAGACACTCCCAGGCACCCCTCTGACTCCCAGGTACACCTCAGACACCCCAGGTACACCTCTGACACTGCCAGGCACACCCCAGACACTGACAGGTACACCCTGCACACTCCCCAGGTACACCTCTGACAATACCCCAGGCACAACTCTGACACTCCCCAGGCACACCCCAGACACTACAAGACACACCTCAGACACTCCCAGCACCTCAGACACTCCCAGGTGCACCTCTGACACTCAAGTACACCACTGACACTCCCCTGGCACGCACCTGACACTCCCAGGCACACCACTGACACTCCAGGTACACCTCTGACACTCCCAGCATACACCCTCTAACACTCAGGTGCAACTCCAGATACTCCCAGGCACACCCTGAAACTCCAGCACCAATTCTGACAATTCTGCAACTCTGACACCCCAGGCACACCTCTGAAACTCCCAGGCATCTGACACTCAGGCACACCTCTCAGACACTCCCAGGTACACCTCTGACACTCCCAGGCACACCCCTGACACTCCCAGGCACACCTCTGACACTCCCCAGGTACACACCCCTGACACTCCCCAGGTACCCACTGACACCCCAGCTACACCTGACACCCCAGGTACACCCCTGACACCGTACACTCTGACACCCCAGGCACACCTCTGACACTCCCAGGCACACCTCTGACACCCCACACCTCTGACACCTCAGGACACTTCCAGGTACCCCTCTGACTCTCCAGGCACACCGCTGACACTCAGGCACACTGACACTCCCAGGTACACCAGACACTGACAGGTACACCTCAGACACCTCCCAGGCACACCTCTGTCACTCCCCAGGCACAACTCTGACACTCCCCAGGCACACCTCAGACACACCAGGTACACCTCAGACACCCCCAGGCACACCTCAGACACCCCCTCAGGCACCCCTGACACTCCCAGGCACACCCCTGACACTCTGGCACGCACCTGACACTCCCAGTACACCACTGACACTCCCAGGCACACCTCTGGCACTCCCAGTCACACCTCTGACACCCCCAGGCAACCCCACACCAGGCACACCTCCTGGCACTCCCAGTTACACCTCTGACATTCCCCAGGCACAACTCTGACACTCCTGGCACCCCTGAGAACCCCAGGCATCACTGACACCCCAGGCACACCTCAGACACTCCAGGGAACTTCTGAAACCCCAGGCACGCCTCTGACACTTCCAGGTACACCTCTGACACCCCAGGTGCCACCAACACACTCCGGTACTCCACTGACACTCCCAGTTACACCTCTGACACTCCCAGGCACACCTCTGACACTCCCAGGTACCCTCTGATGCCCCAGGTACCCTCTGACACTCTAGGCATACGCTGACACCCCAGGTACACCTCTGACATCCCCAGGTACACTTCTGACACCCCAGGTACACCTCTGACACCCAGGCACACCTCCGATAATTCCCAGGCACATCTCTGACATCCCAGTTACACCCTGAACCCAGGTACACCCCTGACACACCCTAGGGACACCTCTGACACTCCTAGGCACACCCCAGACACCCCAGGTACATTTCTGAAACTTCCAGGCACACCCCAGACACCCCCCAGGTACACCACTGACACTCCTGTACACCCCTGACACCCCAGGCACACCACTGACACCCCAGGCACACCTCAGACACTCCCCAGGCACACCCTCTGACACTTCGAGGCACACCTCTGACACTTCCAGGCACACCTCTGACACTTCCAGGTACACCCCAGACACTCCCAGGTGCACCCTGACACTCCCAGGTACACCTCTGACACTCCAGGCACGCACCTGACACCCCAGGTACACCACTGACACCCCAGGCACACCTCTGGCACCCCAGGCACACCCTGACACCCCCAGGTACAACTCTGACACTCCCCTTGCACACACCTGACACCCTGCACACCACTGACACTCCTAGGTACACCTCTGCACCAGGTACACCTCCGACACTCCAGCAACCTGACACTCACACCCTGACACCCCAGGCACACCCTGACACTGGCAGGCACACCTCTGACACCCCCAGGTACACCTCTGACACACCCAGGCACACCTCGATACCCCAAGTACACCTCTGACACCCCAAGCACACCTCAGACACTCCCCATGCACACCTGACACTGTCAGGTACACCACGACACTGCAGGTACACCTCTGACACCTGAGGCACACCTCTGACACCCCAGGCACACATCTGACACTCACAGTTCCACCTCAGACACTCCCCAGAACATTTCTAAACTTCCAGGTACACCTCTGATACCCAGGACACTCTGACACTCCCCAGGTACACCAATGACACTCCCATGTACACCCAGACACTGCCAGGTACACCACTGACACTGGCAGGTACACCTCTGACACTCCCAGGCACACCTCTGACACACCCAGGTACACCTCCGATACTCCAGGTACACCCCTGACACTCCCAGGTGCATCTCTGACACTCCCCAGGCACACCCTCAGACACCCCATGCACACCCCAGACACTGCCATGCACACCACTGACACCTGCAGGCACACCTCTGACACCCTCCCAGGCACACCTCTGACACTCCCCAGGCACACCAATGACACTCCCAGGTACTCCACTGACAGTCCCAGTCACACCTCTGACACTCCCGGCACACCTCCTGACACTCCCCAGGCACTCCTCTGATGCTCCCCAGGCACTCTGACACCTCAGGCACACGTCTGACACTCCCAGGCACACCTCTGACACTCCCTGGCACACCACACCCAGGTAAACCACTGACACTCCAGGCACACCCCCTGTACCAGGCACACCTCTAACACCCCAGGTACAACTCTGACACTGGCACACCCCAGGAACACCACTGACACTTAGGTACACCTCTGACACTCCCCAGGCACACCTCCGACACTCCCAGGCACACCCTGACACCCCAGGCACACCCCAGACACCCCCAGTTACACCTCTGATACTCCCCAAGCACACCTCTGACACCCCAGGCACACCTCAGACATTCCCCATGTACACTCTGACACTGCCAGGCACACCTCCTGACACTGGCAGGCACACCCTGACACTGGCAGGTACACCATTGACAATCCCAGGTACACCCCCTGACACTCCCAGGCACACCTCTGACACTCCCAGGCACACCTCTGACACTCTAACCATCTGACACTCCCAGTTACACCCCTGACACTCCCAGGCACACTTGACACCCCAGGCACACCTCTGACACTCCCAGGCACACCTCTGACACTCGCAGGTACACCTCTGACACTCCCCAGGCACACCTCCGACACACCCAGGTACACCTCCGATACTCCCCAGGCACATCTCTGACATTCTGGCAACACACCGCTGACACTCCCAGGTACACCCCTGACACTCCCAGGTACACCTCTGACACTCTTAGGCACACCCCAGACACTCCCCAGGCACATTTCTGACACTTCCAGGTACACCTCAGACACCCCAGGCACACCACTGACACCCCAGGTACACCCCTGACACCCCAGGTGCCACCACTGACACTCCAGGCACATCTCAGACACTCCCCAGGCACACCTCTGACACTTGAGGCACACCTCTGACACTTCCAGGCACACCTCTGACACCCCAGGCACACAATGACACTACCAGTATCTCTGACACTTGAGGCAGTCCCCTGAAGCTCCCCAGGCACACCTCTGACGCCCCAGGCACACCTCTGACACTCCCAGGCACACCCTGACACTCCCCAGGTACCCCTGACACTCCAGCACCGCTGACACTCCCAGGCACACCCCACACACCCAGGCACACCTCCCAGACATGTCCCGACACTCCCCAGGTACACCTCTGACACTCCCCAGGCACACCTCTGACACACCCAGGCACACCTCTGACACCTCAGGTACACCCCAGACACCCCAGCCCCATTCTCCCAGGCACACCGCTGACACTCCAGGGTCCACCGCTGACACTGCCAGGCACACCTCAGACACTGACAGGTACACCTCAGGACACTCCCCAGTACACCTCTGACACCCCAGGCACAACCTGACACTCCCAGGCACACCCCTCAGACACACCAGGCACACCTCAGACACTCCCCAGGCACACCTCAGACACCCCAGGTGCACCCTGACACTCCCCAGGCACACCCCTGACACTCTGGTACGCACCTGACACTCCCAGGCACACCACTGACACTCCCAGGTACACCTCTGGCACTCCCAGTTACACACCTCTGACACCCCCAGGTACAACTCTGACACTCCCCAGGTACACCTCTGCACTCCCCAGTTACACCTCTGACACCCCCAGGTACAACTCTGACACCCCTGGTACACCCTTAGACACTCCCAGGCAACACACTTCAGGTACACCTCAGACACCCCAGGAACATTTCTGAAACTTCCAGGCACGCCTGACACTTCCAGGCACACCTCTGACACTCCCAGGCACACCAATGACACCCCAGGCACTCCACTGACCCCAGTTACACCTCTGACACCCCAGGCATACCTCTGACACTCCCAGGTACTCCTCTGATGCTCCCCAGGCACCCTCTGACACTCTAAGGCATACGTCAGACACCCCCAGGCACACCTCTGACACCCCAGGCACACCTCTGACACTCCCAGGCACACCTCTGACACACCCAGGCACACCTGATACTCCCAGGTACATCTCTGACACCCCAGTTACACTGCTGACACTCCCCAGGCACCCCTGACACTCCCAGGGACACCTCTGACACTCCTAGGTACACCTCAGACACCCCAGGCACATTTCTGAAACCCAGGCACACCTCCCCAGACACCCCAGGCACACCACTGACACCCCAGGCAACCTCTGACACCCAGGCACACCACTGACACTCCCAGGCACACCCTCAGACACCCAGGCACACCTCTGACACTTCGAGGCACACCTCTGACACCTCCAGGCACACCTCCTGACACTCTCCAGGCACACCTCAGACACTCCCAGGTGCACCGACACTCCCAGGCACACCTCTGACACTCCCAGGCGCACCTGACACTGGGTACACCACTGACACCCCAGGCACACCTCTGGCACCCCAGGCACACCTCTGACACCCCAGGTACAACTCTGACACCCCCTGGTACACACCTGACACTCCCAGGCACACCACTGACACCCTAGGCACACCTCTGGCACTCCCAGGTACACCTCCGACACCCCAGGCACAACTCTGACACTCCCATGTACACCTCTGACACTCCCAGGTACACCTCTGACACTGGCAGGTACACTCTGACACTCCCAGGCACACCTCTGACACACCCAGGCACACCTGATACCCCAAGCACACCTCTGACACTCCCCAGGCACACCTCAGACACTCCCATGTACACCCCCACACACTGTCAGGCACACCACTGACACTGGCAGTACACATCTGACACCAGCACACCTCAGACACCCCAGAACATTCTAAAACCTCCAGGCACACCTCTGACACTCCCAGGACACCTCTGACACCCCAGGTACACCACTGACACCCATGCACACCCCAGACACAGGCACACCACTGACACTGGCAGGCACCCTGACACCCCAGGCACACCCCACACACCCAGGCACACCTCCTGACACCCAGGCACACCCCCTGACACCCCAGGCACTCTCTGACACTCCCAGGACACCTCAGACACTCCCAGGCACACCCCAGACACTGCCAGGTACACCACTGACACTGGCAGGCACACCTCTGACACTCCCAGGCACACCTCCTGACACTCCCAGGTACACCAATGACACTCCCAGGTACCACCTGACAGTCCCAGTTACACCTCTGACACTCCCAGGCACACCTCTGACCTGTACCTCTGATGCCCCAGGTACTCCTGACACCTGGTGGCACACCTCTGACACTCCCAGGCACACCTCTGACACTCCCCACCCCAGACACTACCAGGCACACCTCAGACACTCCCAGTTACACCTCAGACACCCCAGGTGCACCTCTGACACTCCCAGGCACACCCCTGACACTCCCCAGCACGCACCCACCCCAGGCACACCACTGACACTCCCAGGTACACCTCTGGCACCCCAGGCACACGCCTGACACCCCAGGCACAACTCTGACACCCTGGCACCTCTGACACCCAGTACACCCCATGCACACCCTGACACTGCCAGGCACCCCACACTGGCAGGTACACCCTGACACCCCCAGGCACACCTCTGACACACCCAGGCACACCTCCGATACTCCCCAAGCACACCACTGACACACTCCCCAGGCACACCCCAGACACCCCATGCACACCCCAGATGCCAGGCACCACTGACACAGGTGCCACCCCTGACACCTCCCAGGCACACCTCTGACACACCCAGGCACACCTCCGATACTTCCAGGCACACCCCTGACACTCCCAGGCATCTCTGACACCCCCAGGTCACACCTCTGACACCCCATGCACACCCCAGACACTGCCATGTACACCACTGACACTGGCAGGTACACCTCTGACACTCCCAGGCACACCTCTGACACTCCCAGGCACACCAATGACACTCGGCACTCCACTGACAGTCCCAGTTACACCTCTGACACCCCAGGCACACCTCTGACACCTCAGGTACCCTCTGATGCTCCCCAGGTACCCCTCTGACACCTCAGGCACACGTCTGACACTCCCAGGTACACCTCTGGCATGCACCTGACACCCCAGGTAAACCACTGACACTCCCAGGTACACACCCCTGGCACCCCCAGGCACACCCCTAACACCCCAAGGTACAACCTGACACCCTGGCACACACCTGACACTCCCAGGAACACCACTGACACTCCTAGGCACACCCTCTGGCACCCCAGGCACACCTCCGACACCCCAGGCACACCTCTGACACTCCCAGGCACACCCCAGACACCCCAGTCACACCTCTGACACTCCCCACACCCTGACACCCCGGTACACCTCAGACACCCCATGTACACCTCTGACACTGCCAGGTACACCTCTGACACTGGCAGGCACACCTCTGACACTGGCAGGCACACCTCTGACACCTGAGGCACACCCCTGACACTCCCAGGCACACATCTGACACTCCCAAGCACCTCAGACACTCCCAGGAACATTTCAAAACTTCAGGTACACCTCTGACACTTCCAGGAACACCACACCCCAGGCCACCAATGACACTCCCCAGGTACCCACTGACACTCCCAGGCACACCCAATGACACACTCCCCAGGCACACCCCTGACACACCCAGGCACACCTCTGACACTCTTAGGTACACCCCAGGCACCCCCCAGGTACCCTCTGACTCTCCCAGGCACACCGCTGACACTCCCCAGGCACACCGCTGACACTGCCAGGCACACCCCAGACACTGACAGGCACACCTCAGACACTCCCCAGGCACACCCTGTCACCCCAGGCACAACCCCTGACACCCCAGGCACACCAGACACCACCAGGCACACCCCAGACACCCCAGGCACACCCCAGACACCCCCAGGTGCACCTCTGACACCCCAGGCACACCCTGACACTCCCTGGTACGCACCTGACACTCCCAGGTACACCACTGACACTCCCAGGTACACCTCTGGCACTCCCAGTTACACCTCTGACACCCCCAGGTACAACTCTGACACTCCCAGGCACACCCTGGCACTCCCAGTTACACTCTGACACCCCCAGGTACAACTCTGACACTCCCTGGCACACCCCTGAGAACTCCCAGGTGCCTGACACCCCAGGCACACCTCTGACACCCCAGGCACACCTCAGACACTCCCAGAACATTTCTGAAACTTCCAGGTACGCCTCTGACACTTCCAGGCACACCTCTGACACTCCCCAGGCCACCAATGACACTCCCAGGTACTCCACTGACACTCCCAGTTACACCCCTGACACCCCAGGTATACCTCTGACACTCCCATACCCTCTGATGGCCCCAGGTACTCTCTGACACTCTAAGGCATACGTCAGACACCCCAGGCACACCCCTGACACTCCCAGGCACACCTCTGACACTCCCAGGCACACCTCTGACACACCCAGGCACACCTGATAACTCCCAGGTACATCTCTGACACCCCCAGTTACACCGCTGACACTCCCAGCACACCCCTGACACTCCCAGGGACACCTCTGACACCCAGGCACACCCCAGCACACCCCAGGCACATTCTGAAACCCAGGCACACCCCAGACACCCCAGGCACACCACTGACACTCCCAGGCACCCCCGACACCCCAGGCACACCACTGACACTCCCAGGCACACCCCAGACACTCCCCAGGCACACCTCTGACACTTCGAGGCACACCTGACACTCCAGGCCACCTCTGACACTTCCAGGCACACCTCAGACACCCCCAGGCACCCTGACACTCCAGGCACTCCCCACACCCCAGGTCCGCACCGACACCCCCAGGCACACCACTGACACCCCAGGCACACCTCTGGCACCCCAGGCACACCTCTGACACCCCAGGCACAACTCTGACACTGGTACACACCTGACACTCCCAGGCACACCACTGACACCCCAGGCACACCCTGGCACCCCAGGCACACCTCCGACACTCCCAGGCCAACTCTGACACTCACATGTACACCCCTGACACTGCCAGGTACAGCTCTGACACTGGCAGGTACACCTCTGACACTCCCAGGTACACCTCTGACACACCCAGGTACACCTCCGATACTCCCAGGTACATCTCTGACACTTCCAGTTACACCGCTGACACTCCCAGGTACACCAATTACACTCCCAGGTACACCCCTGACACTCCCAGGTACACCACTGACACTCCCAGGTACACCTCAGACACTCCCAGGTACACTCTGACACTGTTACACCGCTGACACTTCCAGGTACACCTCTGACACTCCCAGGTACACCAATGACACTACCAGGTACACCTCTGACACTCCGAGGTAGTTTTCTGAAGCTCCCAGGTACTCCTCTGACGCTCCCAGGTACACCTCTGACACTCCCAGGTACACCTCTGACACTCCCAGGTACCCCTCTGACTCTCCCAGGTACACCGCTGACACTCCCAGGTACACCGCTGACACTGCCAGGTACACCTCAGACACTGACAGGTACACCTCAGACATTCCCAGGTACACCTCTGTCACTCCCAGGTACAACTCTGACACTCCCAGGTACACCTCAGACACTCCCAGGTACACCTCAGACACTCCCAGGTACACCTCAGACACTCCCAGGTGCACCTCTGACACTCCCAGGTACACCTCTGACACTCCCTGGTACGCACCTGACACTCCCAGGTACACCACTGACACTCCCAGGTACACCTCTGGCACTCCCAGGTACACCTCTGACACCCCCAGGTACAACTCTGACACTCCCTGGTACACCTCAGACACTCCCAGGTGCACCACTGACACTCCCAGGTACACCCCTGACACTCCCAGGTACACCACTGACACTCCCAGGTACACCTCATAAACTCCCAGGTACACCTCTGACAAATCGAGGTACACCTCTGACACTTCTAGGTACACCTCTGACACTCCCAGGTACACCCCTGACACTCCGAGGTACACCTCTGACACTCCCAGGTACACCTTTGACACTCCTAGTTACACCTCCAACACTCCCCGTTACACCCCTGACACTCCCAAGTACACCTCTGACACTCCAAGGTACACCTCTGACACTACAGGTACCTCCCCAGCTTTGCTTGGGTACACCTCTGACACTCCCAGGTACACCTCTGACACACCCAGGTACACCTCCGATACTCCCAGGTACATCTCTGACACTCCCAGTTACACCGCTGACACTCCAAGGTACACCCCTGACACTCCCAGGTACACCTCTGACACTCCCAGGTACACGTCAGACACTCCCAGGTACACCTCAGACACTCCCAGGTACACCTCAGACTCTCCCAGGTACACCACTGACACTCCCAGGTACACCCCTGACACTCCCAAGTATGCCTCATTGATTAGAGTACACCCCTGACACTCCCAGGTACACATCTGCCACTCCCAGGTACATCTCTGAAACTCCCAGTTACACCCCAGACACTCCCAGGTATATCTCTGACACTCCCATGTACTCCTCATACACTCCCAGGTACACCTGAGACATTCCCAGGTACACCTCTGACACTCCCAGGTTCACCACTGACTCTCCCAGGTACACCTCTGGCACTCCCAGGTACACCTCAGACACTCCCAGGTACACCACACACACTCCCAGGTACACCTCTGACACTCCCAGGTACCCCTCTGACAATTTGCACCCTGACTCTCCCAGGTACACCGCCACCCCAGGCACACCGCTGACACTGCCAGGTACACCTCACACTGACAGGTACACCTCAGACCCCAGGTACACCTCTGTCACTCCCAGGTACAACCCTGACACTCCCAGGTACACCTCAGACACCCCAGGTCACCACAGACATTCCCAGGTACACCTTGAGACCCCAGGTGCACCTCTGACACCCCAGGTACACCTCTGACACTCCCTGAAAGCACCTGATACCCCAGGTACACCACTGACACCCCAGGTACACCCTGACACTCCCAGGTACACCTCTGACACCCAAGGCACACCTGGACACTCCCGTTACACCTCCGGACACCCCAGTACACCACTGACACCCCAGGCACACCTCTCACTCTCAGGTACACTGACACTCCCTGGTACACCTCTGATACTCCCAGGTACACCTCTGACACTCCCAGGTGCACCCCACTCCTGGTACATCACTGACACTCCCAGGTACACCCTCTTACACCTCTGGCTCCCTCTGACACCCCAGGTACACCCCAGACACTCCCACGCACACCCAGACACCTCAGGTACACCCCACCCACCCCAGGTACATCTCTGACACTCCCAGGCACACCTCACACCCCAGGTACCCCTGACCTCCCAGGTACACCGCTGACACTCCCAGGTACACCGCTGACACTGCCAGGTACACCTCAGACACTGACAGGTACACCTCAGACACTCCCAGGTACACCTCTGTCACTTCCAGGTACAACTCTGACACTCCCAGGTTCTCCTCTGACACTCCCAGGTGCACCTCTGACACTCCCTGGTACATCATGACACTCCCAGGTACACCCACACTCTCTGGTTCTCCTCTGACTCCCCAGGTACACCTCAGACACTCCCACACCTCTGTCCTCCCAGGTACAACTCTGCCTCCCAGGTACACCTCAGACTCCCAGGTACACCTCAGACACTCCCATGTACACCTCTGACCTCCCAGGTACACCTCAGACACTCCCAGGTACACCTGAGACATTCCCAGGTACACCACTGACACTCCCAGGTACACACCACTGAGCACTCCAGGTACACCTCTGGCACTCCCAGGTACCTTTGACATTCCCAGGTACACCTGACAATCCCAGGTACACCCCTGACACTCCCAGGTACACCTCTGACACTCCCAGGTACACCTTTGACACTCCCAGTTACACCTCCGACACTCCAGGTACACCACTGAAACTCCCAGGTACACCTCTGGCACTCCCAGTACACGTCAGACACTCCAGGTACACCTCAGACACTCCCAGGTACACCTCAGACACTCCCAGGTACACCTCTGACACTCCCAGGTACACCTTTGACCTCCCAGTTACACCTCCGACACTCCAGGTACACAAAACTCCCAGGTACCTCTGGCACTCCCAGGTGCCGCCGAGACACTCCGGTACACCTCAGACACTCCCAGGTGCACCTCAGCACTCCCAGGTACACCTCTGACACTCCCAGGTACACCTCTGCTCCCAGGTATGCCTCTGACACTCCCAGGTACACCTCACACACCCCCAGGTACCCTCTGACACTCCCAGGTACACCTCTGATACTCCCAGGTATGCCTCTGACACTCCCAGGTGCCTCACACACACTCCCAGGTACACATCTCATGCTCCCAGGTACACCTCAGACACTCCCACGTACATGAACTCCCAGGTACACCTCTGCCACTCCCAGGTACATCTCGGCCTCCCGCCACCCCAGCCACTCCCAGGTACACCTCTGACACTCCCAGGTACTCTCTGACACTCCTGGTACACACCTGACACTCCAGGTGCCTCCTTACACTCCCAGGTACACCTGAGACATTCCAGGTAACCTCTGACACTCCCAGGTTCACCACTGCTCCCAGGTACACGTCTGGCACTCCCAGGTACACCTCAGACACTCCCAGGTACACCTCACACGCTCCCAGGTCACCTCTGACACTCCCAGGTACACCTCTGATACTCCCAGGTATATCTCTGACCTCCCAGGTCACCATGACCCCCAGGTACACCTCTGACACTCCCAGGTACACCCTGAAACTCCCAGGTACACCTCCGACACTCCCAGGTACCTCAGACACTCCCAGGTACACCTCTAAGCACTGCCAGGCACATCTCTGACACTGCCAGGTACACCTGACACTCCCAAGATACACCGCCGATTATCACAGGTACACCCTGACCTCCCAGGTACACCATTGACAATCCCAGGTACACCTGACACTCCCAGGTACACCTCTGACACTCCCAGGTACACCTCTGTCATTCCAAGGTAACTCTGACACTCCCAGGTACACCACTGACACTCTAGGTGCACCTCAGACTCCCAGATACACCTCCGACATCTCAGTTACCCCCTAGCACTCCCAGGTGCACCTCTATCACTCCTGGTACATCACTGACACTCCCAGGTACACCTCTTACACTCTCTGGCTCTCTTCTGACCTCCCAGGTACACCTCAGACACTCCCCGCACACCTTAGACACTCTCAGGTACACCCCCTCCCAGGTACATCTCCGAACCTCCCAGGTACACCTCTGACACTCCCAGGTACCCTCTGACTCTCCCAGGTACACATGGCTTGCTCCCAGGTACACCGTGACACTGCCAGGTACACCTCAGACACTGACAGGTAGACCTCAGACTGCTCCCAGGTACACCTCTGTCACTCCCAGGTACAACTCTGACACTCCCAGGTTCTCCTGACACTCCCAGGTGCACCTCTGACCTCCCTGGTACATCACTGACATTCCCAGGTACACCTCTTACACTCTCTGGTCTCTCCTCCTGACCTCCCAGGTACACCTCAGACACTCCCACGCACACCTCTGTCACTCCCAGGTACAACTCTGCCACTCCCAGGTACACCTCAGACACTCCCAGGTACACCTCAGACACTCCCAGTACACCTCTGACCTCCCAGGTACACCTCAGACACTCCCAGGTACCTGAGACATTCCCAGGTACACCACTGACACTCCCAGGTACACCCAGCTGCTCCCAGGTACACCTCTGGCACTCCCAGGTACACCTTTGACATTCCCAGGTACACCCTGACAATCCCAGGTACACCCCTGACACTCCCAGGTACACCTCACACCTCCCAGGTACACCTTTGACCTCCCAGTTCACCTCCGGCCTCCCAGGTACACCACTGGCTCCCAGGTACCTCTGGCACTCCCAGGTACCCGTCAGGTGCTCCCAGGTACACCTCAGACACTCCCAGGTACACCTCAGGCACTCCCAGTGCACCTCTGACCTCCCAGGCCTTGCACACTCCAGTTACACCTCCGACACTCCCAGGTACACCACTGAAACTCCCAGGTACACCTCTGGCACTCCCAGGTACCCGTCAGACACTCCAGGTACACCTCAGACACTCCCAGGTACACCTCAGACACTCCCAGGTACACCTCTGACACTCCCAGGTACACCTCACATCCAGGTACACCTCCTGACACTCCCAGGTACACCTCTGATGCTCCCAGGTATACCTCTGACACTCCCAGGTACACCTCCTCCCAGGTACACATCTGATACTCCCAGGTACCTCAGACACTCCCACATTACATGAACACTCCCAGGTACACCTCTGCCACTCCCAGGTACATCTCTTACACTCCCACCCACCCCAGACACTCCCAGGTACACCTCTGCACTCCCAGGTACTCTCTGACACTCCTGGTACACACCTGACCTCCCAGGTACACCTCATACACTCCCAGGTACACCTGAGACATTCCCAGGTACACCTCTGACACTCCCAGGTTCACCACTGACACTCCCAGGTACACGTCTGGCACTCCCAGGTACCTCAGACACTCCCAGTTCACCTCACTCCCAGGTATACCTCTGACACTCCCAGGTACACCTCTGATACTCCCAGGTATATCTCTGCACTCCCAGGTACACCGCCCGACACCCAGGTACACCTCCAGCCTCCCGGTTACCACTGAAACTCCCAGGTACACCTCCGACACTCCCAGGTACACCTCAGACCAGGCCACACCTCTGACACTGCCAGGTACATCTCTGACACTGCCAGGTACAGACACTCCCAGATACACCGCCAGGCCTCACAGTACCTGACTCCGTTACACATTGACAATCCCAGTGCACCCCTGACACTCCCAGGTACACCTCTGACACTCCCAGGTACACCTCTGTCATTCCCAGGTACACCTCTGACCTCCCAGGTACACCACTGACACTCCTAGGTGCACCTCAGACACTCCCAGATACACCTCCCGACACTCCCAGTGCCCCCTGACCTCCCTGGTACCTCTGACAGTTAGTACACCTCTGACACTACCAGGTACCTCCTGACACTGGCAGGCACACCCTGACACTCCCAGTGCACCTCTGACACTCCCTGGCACACCTCAGACACTCCCGTGCCATTTTCTGACCTTCCAGGTACACCTCAGACACTCCCAGGTACACCACTGACACTCCCAGGTACACCCTGACACTCCCAGGTACACCACTGACACTCCAGGTACACCTCAGCATCTGGGTACCTCTGACAATTCGGTACACCTCTGACACTTTCAGGTCACCTCTGACACTCCCAGGTACACAATGACACTACCAGGTACACCTCTGACACTCCAGGTAGTCTCTGGCTCCCAGGTACTCCTCTGACTCCCAGGTACCTCTGGCACTCCCAGGTACCTCTGACACTCCCAGGTACCCCTCTGACTCTCCCAGGTACACCACCGAGCCTCCCAGGTACACCTGGCTTGCTACCAGGTACACCTCGAACACTGACAGGTACACCTCCAGACACTCCCAGTACACCTCTGTCCTCCCAGGTACAACTCTGACACTCCAGGTACACCTCAGGCACTCCCAGGTACCTCAGACACTCCCATTCCCTCAGACACTCCCGTGCCTCTGACCTCCCAGGTACACCTCTGACCTCCTGGTACACCCCAGCCTCCCAGGTAAACCACCCCAGCCTCCCAGGTACACCTCTGGCACTCCCAGGTACCTCTGACCCCAGGTACAACTCTGGCACTCCCAGGTACACACCTGACACTCCCAGGTACACCCTGACACTCCTAGGTACACCTCCTGGCACTCCGGGTACACCTCCGACACTCCCAGGTACCTCTGACTCCACTCTGGGTACACCTCAGACACCCAGTTGCACCTCTGGCCTCCCAAGTGCCACCTCGGCCTCCCAGGTACACCTCCAGACACTCCCAGGTGCCACACCTCTGACACTGCCAGGTACCTCTGACACTGGCAGGTACCTCTGACACTCCCAGGTACACCTCCTGACACACCCAGGTACCTCCGATGCTCCCAGGTACACCTCTGACACTCCCAGGTACACCTCAGACCTCCCATGTACACCTCTGACACTGCCAGGTACACCACTGACACTGGCAGGTGCCCTCTGACCTCCCAGGTACACCTCTGGCCACCAGGTCACCTCCGATACTTCCAGGTACACCCCGACACTCCCAGGTGCATCTCTGACACTCCCAGGTACCTCTGACACTCCAGGTACCACCTCAGACCTCCCAGGTTCCATTTCTGACACTTCCAGGTACACCTCTGACCTCCCAGGTACACCTCTGACACTCCCAGGTACCTCAGTGCTCCAGGTGCTCCTCTGACACTCCCAGGCACCCTGACTGCTCCCAGGTGCCTCTGGCACTCCCAGGTACTCCTCAGTGCTCCCAGGTACACCTCCTGACACTCCCAGGTACCTCTGACACTCCCAGGTCACCTCGCTTTGCTCCCAGGTACACTTCAGCACTCCCAGGTACACCTCAGACACTCCTAATTCCTTCTGACACTTCCCAGGTACCTCTGACACTCCCAGGTACACCTCTGACACCCCCAGGTACATCTCCATGCTCCTGGTACACCTGACACTCCCAGGTACCCCACCACTGACACTCCCAGGTGCACCTCTGACACTTCGAGGTACGCCTCTGACTTCCAGGTACACCTCTGCACTCCCAGGTACCTCTGACACTACCAGGTACACCTCTGACACTCCAGGTGTGTCCTCTGAGCTCCAGGTACACCTCTGACACTCCAGGTACACCTCTGACACTCCCAGGTACCTCTGACTCTCCCAGGTACACCTTGACTTGCTCCCAGGTACACCGCTGACACTGCCAGGTCACCTCGGACACGACAGGTACACCTCAGACTCTCCCAGGTACCTCTGTCCTCCCAGGTACAACTCTGACACTCCCAGGTACACCTCAGACACTCCCAGGTATGCCTCCGGACACTCCCAGGTACCTCAGCGACACTCCCAGGTGCACCTCTGAGCACTCCCAGGTACACCTCCTGACACTCCCTGGTACGCACCACAACCTCCCAGGTACCACTGACACTCCCAGGTACACTGACACTCCCAGGTACACCTCTGACACTCCCAGGTACACCTCTGACCTCCCAGTTACACCTCAGACACTCCCAGGCACACCACTGACCTCCCAGGTACACCTCTGGCACTCCCAGGTACGTCAGACACTCCCTGGTGCACCTCTGATACTCCCAGGTACACCTCGGCCTCCCAGGTGCACCTCTGTCACTCCCTGGTACATCACTGACACTCCCAGGTACCTCTTCACTCTCTGGTTCTCCTCTGACACTCCCAGGTACCTCAGACTCTCCCAGGCACACCTTGAACACTCCGGTACCCACCTCCCAGGTACATCTCTGTCCTCCCAGGTACCCCTCTTGCTCCCAGGTGCCCTCTGACTCTCCCAGGTACACCCCGACACTGCGTGCACCATGACACTGCCAGGTACCTCAGACACTGACAGGTACACCTCAGACACTCCCAGGTACCCTCTGTCCTCCCAGGTACAACTCTGTGCTCCCAGGTTCCCTCTGACACTCCCAGGTGCACCTCTGACACTCCCTGGTACATCCTTGACACTCCCAGGTACCTCTTACACTCTCTGGTTCTCCTCTGACACTCCCAGGTACCTCAGACACTCCCACGTACACCTCTGTCACTCCCAGGTACACCTCTGCCACTCCCAGGTACACCTCAGGCACTCCCAGGTACACCTCAGACACTCCCAGGTACCTGTTGCCTCCCAGGTACACCTCAGACACCCAGGTACACCTGGAACATTCCCAGGTACCTCTGACACTCCCAGGTGCACCACCCCTGACACTCCCAGGTGCACCTCATGGCACTCCCAGGTACCTCCTCGGCCTCCCAGGTACACCCTGACAATCCCAGGTACACCCCTGACACTCCCAGTGCACCTCTGACCTCCCAGGTGCATGACCTCCCAGTTACACCTCCGACACTCCCAGGTGCACCTCTGACACTCCCAGGTACACCTCTGGCACTCGGTGCACTCAGGCCTCCCAGTGCACCTCAGACTCTCCCAGGTACACCTCAGACACTCCCAGGTGCACCTCTGACACTCCCAGGTACACCTCTGATGCTCCCAGGTATGCCTCTCAACCTCCCAGGTACCTCTCAGACACTCCCAGGTACCCCCCAGCCTCCAGGTACACCTCTGATACTCCCAGGTACACCTCTGACACTCCCAGGTACACCTCACACTCCCAGGTACACTCTGACACTCCCAGGTACACCTCTGCACTCCCCAGTTACACCCCCAGACACTCCCAGGTACCTCTGACACTCCCAGGTACCCTCTGACCTCCTGGTACACCCCTGACTGCTCCCAGGTACACCTCAGACACTCCCAGGTACACCTCGGAACCTCCCAGGTACACCTATGACACTCCCAGGTTCTTTGACTCCCAGGTACTACTCTGGCACTCCCAGGTACCTCAGACTCTCCCAGGTACACCTCACACACTCCCAGGTACACCTCAGGCATAGGTACACCTCTGACACTCCCAGT
This sequence comes from Homarus americanus, assembly GCF_018991925.1. NCBI lineage: Eukaryota > Metazoa > Arthropoda > Malacostraca > Decapoda > Nephropidae > Homarus > Homarus americanus. The sequence continues at coordinate 141 of NW_024734262.1, read as the reverse complement.
GTCTTGACACTCCCAATTCTGACCTCCCAGGTGCCCCTCTGACTCTCCCAGGTACACCATGACACTCCCAGGTACACCGCTCAGCTGCCAGGTACACCTCTGACACTGACGGTACACCTCAGACACTCCCAGGTGCCCTCT
>NW_024734261.1:0-3809 GCF_018991925.1 Homarus americanus | reverse complement strand
GTTTTACTTCTTTTTTCTTAAAATACTTAGTTTTAGATGAAAAACAGTGTATTTTTGTTAGTTTTATTTCTTTCACGGAAAACGCTTGTTTTCTTCTTTAAAAAACTATTTTTCAGATAGTTTTGCTTCTTTTCACGGAAAACACTCTGTTTTAGATGGAAAACAGTGTATTTTAGTTAGTTTTACTTCTTTCGTGGAAAACGCTTCGTTTCTTCTCAAAAACACTATTTTTTAGTCAGTTTTGCTTCTTTTAACAAATAAGGCCTTTGTTACTACTCAAAACCACTGATTTGTTGTCAGTTTTACATATTTTCCCAGAAAACACAGCTTTTAATGAAAAACAGTGTATTTTAGTCAGTTTTCCTTCCTCTAACGGAAAACACTCAGTTTTAGATGAATAACAGTGTGTTTTAGTTAGTTTTACTTATTTTCACCAAAAACTTATTGTTTCCTTTAAAATACTGCTACGTTAAAATAATTTCAAATGGCGTTAAACTAACTTTAAATGGGGTTAAAATAACTTTAAATGGCGTTCTACTAACATTAAATAGCGTTCAACTAACTTTAAATGGCATTAAAAGAACTTTAAATGGCATTAAACTAGTTTCAAGTGACGTTAAACTAACTTTAAATGGCGTTAAACGTGCTTCAAATGGTGTTAAACTAACTTTTAAGGGAGCTAAACAAACTTTAAATGGCGTGAAACTAACGTTATATGGCGGTAGACATGCTTTAAATGGCGTTAAACTAACTTTAAATGTCGCTAAACGTGCTTCAAATTGTGTTAAACTAACTTTAAAGAAAATTAAACAACTTTAAATGGCGTAAAATTGACGTTAAATGGCGTTAAACTAATTTCAAACGACGTTAAACTAACTTCAAATGGCGTTAAACGTGCTTCAAATGGCGTTAAACAAACATTGAACGGCATTAAACAAACTTTATATGGCGTGAAACTAACGTTAAATAACGTTATATGCGGTTCAAATGGCGCTAAACTAACTTCAAATGGCGTTAAACTAACTTTAAATGGTGTTAAACAAACTTTAAATGGCGTTAAACTAACTTTAAATGGAGTTAAACCAACTTTAAACGGCGTTAAACTAACTTTAATTGGCGTTAAACATGTTTTAAATGGCGTTAAACTAACTTTAATTGGCGTTAAAATAACTTTAAATGGCGTTAAGCTAACTTCAAATGGCGATAAACTAACTTTAAATGGCGATAAACAAACTTTAAATGGCATTAAACTAACTTCAAATGGCGTTAAACTAACTTTAAATGGCATTAAAATAACTTTAAATGACGTTAAACTAACTTCAAATGGCGTAAAAAGTAACTTCAAATGGCGTTAAAGTAACTTTAAATGGCGTTAAACAAACTTAAAATGGTGTTGAACTTACTTTAAATGTCGTTAATATAGCTTCAAATGGCGTTAAACAAACTTTAAATGGCATTAAACTAACTTCAAATGGCGTTCACCAACTTTAAATGGCGTTCAATTTACTTTAAATAGCATTCAACAAAATTTAAATTGCACTATACTAACTTTAGGTGGCATTAAACGAATTTTATGTCATTAAACTAACGTCAAATGTCGTTAAACTAGCTTCAAATGTCGTTAAACTAACTTTAAATGGCGTTAAACTAACTTCAAATGGCGTTAAACTAACTTTAAATGGCATTAAACTAACTTTAAATGGCGTTAAACATGCTTCAAATAGCGTTAAACGTGCTTCAAATGGCGTTAAACGTGCTTCAAATGGCGTTAAGCGTGCTTCAAATGGCGTTAAACTAACTTTAAACGGCATTAAACAAACTTTATATGGCGTGAAACTAACGTTAAATAACGTTAAATGCGGTTCAAATGGCGTTACACGAACTTCAAATGGCGTTAAACTAACTTCAAATGGCGTTAAACTCATGAAAGTATACTCGAAGACTCCAAACGGAGTGGTGTTGGCTGTCTTCTGGGTATCTGCAGGTGTTACTGGGATCTGGTGGAAGGCACGCTCCAAGTCGATCTTCGAGAAGATAGTCTTGCCATGAAGTTTGTGGTGAAAGTCCTGGACATGCGGAATAGGGTACCTGTCAGGTTTGGTGACGAGATTCAGGGCTCTGTAGTCGCCACACAATTAAACTAACTTTAAATAGCATTAAGCTAACTTTAAATGGTGTTAAACTAACTTCAAAAGGTGTTAAACTAACTTTAAAGGCATTAAACTAACCCTGAAATGGCGTTAAACTAACTGTAAATGGCGTTAAACGTGCGAAATGGCAGTAAACGTTCTTCAAATGGCGTTAAAATAACTTCAAATGGCGTTAAACTAACTTAAATGACGTTAAACTAACTTAAATGGCGTTAAACCTTCAAATGGCATTAAACTAACTTCAAATGGCGTTAAACCTTCAAATGGCGCTAAACTATCTTTAAATGGCATTAACCTAACGAAATGACGTAAACCTAACTTTAAATGGCGTTCAACTAACTTTAAATGGCACTAAACTAACCTCAAATGGTGTTAAACTAACTTCAAGGTGTTAAACTACTTTAAAGGCATTAAACTAACCCTGAAATGGCGTTAAACTAACTGTAATGGCGTTAAACTGCTGAAATGGCAGTAAACGTTCTTCAAATGGCGTTAAAATAACTTAAATGGCGTTAAACTAACTTAAATGACGTTAAACTAACTTCAAATGGCGTTAATAACTAAATGGCATTAACCTTCAAATGGCGTTAAACTAACTTCAAATGGCGTAAACTATCTTTAAATGGCATTAACCTAAATGACGTAAACCTAACTTTAAATGGCATTAAACTAACTTTAAATGGCGTTTAACGTGCTCAAATAACGTTCTTCAAAATGCGTTAAACTAACTTCAAATGGCGTTAAACAAACTTTAAATGACGTTAAATTAACTATAAATGGCGTTAAACTAAATTTAAATGGGATTAAACTAACTTCAAATAGCGTTATACTAACTGCAAATGACGTTAAACTAACTTCAAATGGCGTTAAACTAACTTTTAATGGCGTTAAACTAACTGCAAATGACGTTAAACTAACTTCAAATGGCGTTAAACTAACTGAAATGACGTATAACTAACTAAATGGCGTTAAACTAACTTTAAATGGCATTAAACTAACTTCAAATGGTGTTAAACTAACCAAAAGGTGTTAAACTAACTTTAAAGGCATTAAACTAACGAAATGGCGTTAAACTAACTGTAAATGGCGTTAAACGTGGCTTTATATAGATTATGTGTATCTGAAATTCTGCATTTATATAAATTGGTGTATCAACATTTATATAGATCATGTATATATATTTATATAGATTAGGAGTGTTGCATTTATATAAAATAAAAGTGTGTGTGTGTGTCATATACATTAACTGTATTTGCATTTACATAGACTAGGTGTATCTTTCCATTTATATAGATTAGGTGTATATGCATTTGTATACATTAGAGTGTATATACATTCAAATAGATTACGTGTATATGCAGTTATATGAATTATGTGTATGTGCATTTATATGAATTATATGTATGTGTATTATATATAAATTAGGTGTATATACATTTTCTATAAATTAGAGTGTATATGCATTTATATAGATTAGAATGTATATGCATTTATATAGATTAAATTGTATATGCATTTATATAGATTAGTATCTGCATTTATATAGTGTATTTGCATTTATATAGATTAGTGTAAGTTTATGAATTAGGTGTATCAACATTTATATAGATTAGAAGATGCATTTATATGAATAGGTTTATCTTCATTTATATAGATTAG
>NW_024734260.1:0-10596 GCF_018991925.1 Homarus americanus | reverse complement strand
TGATGATGGATAGTGTTATATGTAGTGATGATGGATGATGTTATATGTAGTGATGATGGATGTTGTTATATGTAGTGAAGATGGGTGGTGTTATATGTAGTGATGATGGATGTTGTTATATGTAGTGAAGATGGTGGTTATATGTAGTAATGATGGATGTTGTTATATGTAGTGATGATGGATGATGTTATATGTAGTGATGATGATGGATAGTGTTATATGTAGTGATGATGGATGATGTTATATGTAGTGATGATGGATGTTGTTATATGTAGTGATGATGATGGATAGTGTTATATGGTGATGATGGATGATGTTATATGTAGTGATGATGGATGTTGTTATATGTAGTGAAGATGGGTGGTGTTATATGTAGTGATGATTGATTTGTTATATGTAGTGAAGATGGGTGGTGTTATATGTAGTGATGATGGATGTTGTTATATGTAGTGATGATGGATGATGTTATATGTAGTGATGATGGATGTTGTTATATGTAGTGATGATGGATGATGTTATATGTAGTGATGATGGATGATATGTAGTGATGATGGATTGTTATATGTAGTGAAGATGGGTGGTGTTATATGTAGTGATGATGGATGGTGTTTTATGTAGTGATGATGGATGATGTTATATGTAGTGATGATGGATGGTGTTGTAGTGATTCAAAAACTGTTCATACAAAATGATTATGAACAGATCTTGCAAGCGATACACGCGACAGGGGGTATGGTCTTTCTCGATGCACCGGCGGACAGGAAAAACATTCTGATCAACCTTCTGTTGGCCAAAGTACGTCATCAGGGGAAATGTCTTACTGTGGCATCCTCAGGCATTGCGCAACACTACTAGAAGGAGAACGTACTGCACACTCCAACTTTTAAACTGCCTCTCAACCTTGCTCACAATGACAATCCAGTGCGCAACATCAAAAAACGATCGGCAAAGGCAAAACTCTAGAAAAATGCAGCCCTCATAGTTTGGGATGAATGCACTATGTCTCACGTTAGCGTTTGAAGCATTGACAGGACCTTGCAAGACATACGAGAATATGACCAGATCGGGTGTACAATGGTCATTGCTGGAGACTCGCCAGACCCTACCTGTCATTCCTCGCACTCCAGCTGATGAACTGAATGCGTGCGTCAAGGCATCATACCTTGGGAGAAGTGTTCAGACACTCACCGTATCCACAAACATGAGAGAGCATCTCAAGGAGGTCAGGATGCTGAACGATTTGCAAACCTTCTACTAGAGATTGGGAATGGAACTTTTCCTGTTGATTCAGAAGGATAAATAATCATTTCAGATGGAAATTTTGGTAAAGTCCACAACTGAGCTCAATAACATGGTCTACCCAAACATTATCCAACTACCAAGGATCACAAGTGGCTGCGTGAACGCGCAATTTTGCACCAAAATGAAACAGTGGCTGAAATCAAGATACTCCAACTCAGACAGCTTCCGGGTGAGAACTCATTCAAGTCTGTCTGTTATACAGTAATCGACCAGGACCAAGCAGTCCAGTACCCTGCAGAATTCCTTAATTCTTGGAGCCCGCTGGAATGCTCCTCACCACCTCACCTCAAGATTGAACCCTATAATGCTCTTAAGAAATCTTGAACCACCAAGGCTCTGCAATGGCACAAGACTGGTGGTGAAGAACATGATGCCACATGTACTGAAGCCACAATACTGACAGGAAAAGCTAAAGGAGACGACGGTTTTTACCAGGATACCTCTCATCACCACTGACCTGCCATTTGAGTTCAAGGACTTCAGTTCCCGGTTAAAGTGAGCTTTGCCATGACCATCTACAAAGCCAGGACAGTACTTAAAGATGGTTGGCCTAAACCTGAGTTTCCTTTGATTTTCCATGGACAGTTCTGTGGTGGATGCTCCAGAGTGGAACTGCCAAAAATTTTAGCTATACTTGCTACATGGCAAAACCAAAAATGTGGTCTACCCTAATGCACTGTAGGAGACAATGTGAGCCTTCCGAGGGTAGCATCCCACCGTCGTCTAGAGCAAAAAAGAGCAGCCCGGAAGGCGGCGCTTATATATATATATATATATATATATATATATATATATATATATATATATATATATATATATATATATATATATATATATATATATATATATATATATATATATATATATATATATATATATATATATATATATATATATATATATATATATAGCGATAATCAATGAAAGTTGTAATTCACACTGTGGGTGAGTACAGACAGTCTGTACTCACCCCTGAAGATGTGAATTACACGAAAGCGCTTGGGAACTTCGTGTTTTCCTCTTCCGTGGTTATCAGCATATACCCAGATCACGCGCACCTACAGTGATTTACTTGATATATATATATATATATATATATATATATATATATATATATATATATATATATATATATATATATATATATATATATATATATATATATATATATATAAATATATATATATATATATATATATATATATATATACATTTTGTAAGTAGAAGACGTACTTCCTAAATGTGTGTATTTAATTTTACCTTTACGCATTCCGGCAAGTAATTTATATTTTATATTGACTACATGTGAAGACCTCTTGAAGTTCAATTGTGTTTGTGTAATTAATACATGATTGTTTGTGATCTACCTGAGTGGGGGAGTCCGGCTAGCTTGCGCTGTCTATGACGTCCTTCTCAGGGAGATGATGTCATGTTCTTACGATCCACTTGGAGGATGACCTGGGCTGACCTGGTCTTGTAGCGATCAGCTGGGGCTGATCGGGCTGTCCTCTGTCTTTGGTGCAATCAGCCTGGGGCTTACCTGCAGTCTGTCTTGGTGCGATCAGCCTGGGGCTGACCTGGGACTGTCTCTGTCTTGCAATCAGCCTGGGGCTGACCCAAACCTCATGGTTCGATCAGCTGGGGCTGACCTGACTGTCTCTGTTGCACACCGACGAGTCTTGATTGTTTAAGGATGAGGTTGTTTGCTTGTGTGGAACCACTTTGACAACCTTCCTAAACTCGGTGATGTAGTGTTAGCTGGTAGTAATCTCAGCCCACACTAGGTAGGCTCGGCTGTTTTTGTTACACTATGTCTCTGTGTATACGTTATGCAAGTGTTTATAGCCACTGTCCACTTAATTTTCTTGTAATTGCTTGTTTGTTGATGATTCATAAAGTGTCACTCGGAATCACTTGTTTCGTCTCACCTCTTGCCATCATTGTGTTGGTCGTTTATATATATATATATATATATATATATATATATATATATATATATATATATATATATATATATATATAATAGTTCTGGAACTAGTAAGTGGCAGGGCTGAAATACACACTGTGCTGGTTTTCTTTATTGTAGAAATATAGTTTCACAGTTACTTAGTTCGGTTGAAGTATATTGCCTTCTCTACTAGAGGGAAGTGTCTTGAGTGCACTTATATGTGAGAACACTTAAGTGGGGTGTTCACTGGGTAACAAGTGATATGAGTCTGCCTGCAGCCCTCTCGCTCAGAGCGTGAGAGTCAAGGAGGAGCGAGCGAGGTATTTTCAAATCAGCTTCACCTGATACAACCTCTGAAGAAGTTATAGTACTCAGCATTTATGACATAAACAACTACTAAGTCATTGTTGAATAACTTTGTGAATAACTACTGACTCATTGTTGAATAACTTCGTGAATAACTACTAAGTCATTGTTGAATAGCTTAGTGAATAATTTGATATTATGCATTAAGTATTATACATTTGGGTGAATATTTATATTATACAAAAGGTGCTGTTACGTTGAAGGCCATGTACAAGTCATGAGGCTGTTTTCTGCACTTTTCCTGTGTCTAGTGCAGCAAAGATCATGTCAGTGGTGCCATGTTATGGACTCTAAGGTTACATTCAGATTCCAGGAGGAAGTTTTTCACCAGGGAAAAATTCTGTTTGGAGGACTCAGCAATAATCTTGCCAGCTATGGACAGCAGCACGATCCCGTGGTAGTTGCCACAATCTGACGGGTGTCCTTTGCTCTTATAAATATAGACAATGTAGGCGTCTTTAAGATCTTTATGGATTTCTCCTTCTCCCATATATTCTCCAGGAAAGTGGAGACTGATTGTAACAAAGGTTTTTCTTTATACACCTTGACTTTGTTATTTTCATATACTTGAAGGTAATAATTACCTCATTATGGGATGGGAAAATAGCTGATGTGGGTCATCTCTAGGTGCAGAGGACTTGCTGGGTAGTCAGGACATCCACATCGGTGTTTCGGTTGAGCAGCAATTGGCAGTGCTCTTTCCAGCCTGAAGGATGCCTTCTTCGTCTTTAATTAAGGAGTTACCATCAGATGAGTGGAGGTAGGTCGCACCACAGTACCGGGCCATACAATATTTTAGTGGAACTGAAAAATTCATGCATCTTGTGTTGATCCAAAAATTTGCATGTCACACGCTATATTTTTCCACTATTTGCTCTTTAGATGGCGAAATTCGTGCTGGACCGCCACATTTTATCTTGGGATGTAACAGCTTTCGTCCAAGACTGAGGGTTATTATGCCAGTTAGTGAAAGCAGCACATTTACCATCGACGAGTACGTTGATTACCGGGTAATTTTCATCAAGCCAAACCTGGTGTATTCATTCGATTTGGCTGAGGATCTCTCTGCAGGTTTTGTGATGACAGTGTTGAAGATAACACATTCGGCTCTAGGATTTGGGTTGGTTGTTTCTGGGTTGTTTATCAGCCCATCCTCCGAGGGTGCTCTCTGAAAGCATGTGCTACCTTGATCCACCAGCTTGGTGTTAAAACCTCTTCTTGAGGCTTGTTTCTTCACGAACCGATATTCTGTGTCACTGTGATCTGAGCCAGGCATGACTTGGGTGATGAGGACATCTCAGCGATCTCTTTTTCTAAAAGTGATGTAGTCAATGAGATGGCAATGTTGGATCATGGTGTTGCTAAGAACCCTTGAACTTGTCGCCTACCTAAACAATGTGTTGGTGGTAGTGAGGTTATTCAACACTTCTGAGGAAGAGTAGGCCGTTGGGTTACATGTCCACTACGTTTCTTCCTATGGTTCCGCCATAAGTCAGCATCTGTGCCAACTATGGCAATGAAGTCACCAGGAGCTCAAACTTATTTTCTCTGGGTATAGATATTAGCACTCTGGGAAAGTCGTTGAAAAGGCCTCCTTGATGTCATCCTCTGCATCCATTGTTGTGGCGTATCTACTGTTGAAAAAGGCATGACGTGATATATTCAGTGGGACTTACGGCGAAATAGGGTGCTCGTTGACCCGAATAGGTATTAAGTTAGCCTATAGAATGGATTGACTAATGGCAAAGCCAGCTCCATAAATGGTTTCTCTCTTAATTGGCTTGCCCTTCAAAAGAAGGTATAGTCAGACCCCGTTCTGTGAATCGGCCATCATCTGGGAGCTGGGACTCACTTTGCCAAAAGCCGGTTCTTCTTTCAGCAAGATCATTGTGCCAGACTCAGAAGGTCCTGATATTCATGCAGTGACCATAAGAGGTTGTATAATTTGTTTTTGGTAAGAAATTGATTATGATTATCTTTTCGTTCGCATTAAAATGACCATATTGGGTGTGGTTGCCCAATCTGGTTGTTTTAAGCAGGCTATGTTTAGGGCACCTTGTCTTGCCACTTCCCCATGTCGGTGAGCAGAATGGATCCTAGAAAGGACTGCTCAATCACACAGACAGGACCGGATTCACTGGTGCCTAGATCCCAGTACATAAACGACCATCTTATCTATGCTGCCCATGTGCTGAGTTGTGAATAGAGACTCAGGCAGTCATCTCTGCCTGTCCCTGTCTGTCGCGATAGGGCTTTTGGGGTATAGGATTTTGATAATGATGAAATGTGATTAGCTGGGTGATTGCTGTGTGGATTGATTCGTGTGGTGAGGGAAGAGTGCCACACATCTTAGCTTTCCCTTCCATCCAGTGGTGCTAGTAGCTTCAAAGATTGGGGAGAGGAAGTGCAATGGACGCCAATAACCCAGTTTGTCTGGTTTTGTCTCTCCTTTGCCTATTCCGCCATTGCTGTTGTCTTACTGGAGCTCTGTAAGCATGTCTGCCTGATGTAGGGCCCCACTGCGAATTTTCTTTTTCGTGTTTACTCGTAGCATGTCCACATGCTGGTGGGTATGCGTCGTTCCTCTGGAGGCCCACTTCTGTTTAAGATCCCCTGATTATTATGCAAACATGCACCCTATAATGGTTGCCCCTCGTTAACAGGATGGCCGACCCAAGGGTCACTAGGTGTAAATTTCTTTAAGATGTAGAAGATGTTGCCAACACAATAAGCACACTCCAAGTTAACGAGTTGCATGACAGTTATGTCAAGAATAGCGAGAAAACCGGACAACTCGGCAAATGCATTGGCTAACAATTACCCTGGAACAGTATCCCAAATCGATTAACATCAGGTTCGCAATTACTGCTTGGTAGACAGAACAAATGGCATAAAGAAACTTGCCCATAGTATCACCCTGTCGGGGATGAACCAGGTCCGCTCGCTTACGAGGCAAGCATGCTGACCATTACACCACAGGTCACCCACACACACACACACACGCTACTACTACTTTGCTGTCACTCGGAATCAAGTATGACATCATCCAGCTATGATAAAATGATGTGAGTTATCAAAGATGTCACCTAAGTTGGTGAGTTTTGAGGTGACTAAAAGAGGCCCATAAAGGACACAGGGGTCAATACATTCGTTGCCCATGTACACAAGTGGAGGATGCATCTAGAGCCCAGGAGGGGCGGTGGCAGCATCTTCCGGCGTTGGCGCTTGTCTGCCTCGGTTTGCAGTTGGGCTAATTCGAAAGTATTGACACCTTCTCGTGTGGTGCTCCTCCAAAAGTTACGATGTGGAGTAATCGACTCCCCAGGTGAGGGGTTGATTAGGCACTTTCAGGTTTGTCTTAAGATTATCCTTATACCCTTTCAATTGCCCACATTATGTTTGCTATTCGTTAGGTGACTAAGTAGCTGGCAGTCTACTGTCGTCTATACCGGTAACATGGCCAGTCAGCGTAGTTGTTCATGGATAATGGTAGCCTCGATGCTCAACAGTTGGTGTCAGTGAGAATACTGGCATTTGTTCTCTTGTCTTCCCAGCAAACTCGGAGGACGGGCATAGACTAGTTGGTGCTTACTTTATGCTGCCATGTCTCACTGATGTTGGCATTACACTTGCCTAGTCCATTTCTCCCTCTCGTTCTCTGCCATGCTAGGATCTCTGCCAACTGGCATTAAGTGCTAAGGAGCACAACCTTGTCTTCCTGTGGGGATAGAGGTTAGTAATCTCTTAAGGTTGGCGTAAAGGCCTCATAATGTTATCCTCTGCATCCAGTGCTGGGGCGTATGCACTGATGAAAAGGAATAACGTGAGTGATTCAGTGTGACTCGAAGCGTAATGAGGCGCTAGTTGATCACAATAGGCGTTTCAGTTACCTGTGTTGGATGCGTTGTCGGATAAGCCAATTCCATGAATGCGGTTTCTCTCTGCAGCAGGCTTACCCTTCCAGAAGAAGGTACAGCGAGACCCCGTTCTGTGAGCTGGCCCTCATTTGGGGCAGGACTCACTGATGGCTGCCATGTCGATTTATACATACCCAGCTCTTTTGTGCCAGTATCAGAAGGGTCCTCATTCCATAAGCATCCATAGAGGTTGTATGGTTTGTTTTGTTTGGACTGTGATTTTGATTGTGTTTTCGACTGCATAAGGATGACAATACTGGGTGCAGTTGCCCCGTCAGGTTGGGTTTTAGGCAAGCTATGTTTAGGGCATCTTTCACCCCCTCCCCATATGGGTTTTGCAGAGTGGCTCCTCGGAAGGCTGCTCAGTCACACAGACAGGACCGATTTGCACTGCACTAGATCCCTGTGCAGAAGGACCATCTTATCTGTGCCTCATATGCAGAGTTGTGACTAAGGACTCGGCAGTCATCTCTGTTCTTGAATTGATTTATGTGGTGAGGCTGAAGCGCAGGCTGCAACCACACATCTTAGCTCTCCCTTTCCGGATCAGTGGTGCAAGACTTGCAACGACTGAAGAGGGAGGATTGCAATGGACTGCTGAAAAACACATTCGTTGGGTATCGTGTTAGTAACCTGCCCATCAAGCATTGCTTTTGTCAGCCAGTGTAGTCGTTGGAGTTTCCACGGTAGTCACCTCTTCGGCATTTTCCGCCGTTGGGGTCTTGTTGGGCTCTGTAAACATGTCTGCCTGATGCGGGGCTGCAGGGTTAATCCGCAAATTAAGCGCCAGAACATGTCCAGTGGGCTATGCGCCGTCTGGGCCCATGGTACTCCAAGATCCCCCTGCTGGTCTAGCCTGGGCCCAGGCACCCAGTTTCCGTGTGTTGCCATAAGGAGACCTGGCAGGAGTCTGGTGGCTGTGTACTGGCGGGGAGACTTATGCAAGTTGCACCTGTTCGCCACAAGACAAGCCAACGGTTAATTGAAAAAGTTGGCAGTCCGTAGGCTGAAAATAAACATTGGACAAAAATGACTTGTACATACAAGACATGGGGTGGGTGGGTCGTTTAACAAAGCTTTTATTACTGAAAAATGAACAACGAACTAGTACATAAAACATTTAGTTGCAGGTGTGTAGTCCATGAACGTGGTGTGTTGTTCACATGGTGTGGTAACTCGTCCTCAGAGTGTTGATGTGAAGGACCTCACGTGGTCATGGAGACATCGGGTGGTGTGGTGTTCACATGGTGTGTGTCATCCTCAGGTGTTGATGGAAGGACCTCACGTAGTCATGGGACGCCGTGTGTGGCGTGGGGTGGTGTCACAGTACCTCACTCTGCTAGGTGATGTTGTGTTATCCCGTAGTCAGGTGCTAGCCAGCCCAGCCCTCTGTTGTTCCCAGGGTGGATGGATTAGTACCTCCTTGTCAAACGATGGCGGTCAATTCCCAGGAGTGCTTATCTCATAGGTGGGTCACAGCTCTCACTGGTACTGTCTAGTGCTGAATTCATTGGCTCAGCACTGTTCATCACTGTTCAACACTGGTCCCACTTCTTTCCGAAACGAAATGGCACTTTTGATCATGTTGATATCCCGGTGGTGAGATGATGGGTCGGGGAGAGGGACTTGGGGAGTGGCCAGAGGGCAGCTGCAGCAGGACCAGCCTGAATAGGTCTTGACCCTACGGTGGTCAGGGATATGGTGTGTGGTGTGTGTGTGCTAACATTGTAAGGGTGTGTGTGTGTGTGTGTGTGAACGTTGTGTGTGTGTGTGTGTTAACGTTGTGTGTGTGTGTGTGTGTGTGTGTGTGTACGTTGTATGTGTGTGTGTGTTAACGTTATGTGTGTGTGTGTGTGTGTGTTGGAGTGTGTGTGTGTGTTTGTGTGTGTGCGTGTGTGTTAACTTTGTGTGTGTGTGTGTGTGTGTGTGTGTGCATGTGTGTAAACATACACGATAGATCAACACTACTGCTCTGTGTGGACGGGATGTGGCAGACAGGCCGCTCACCACGCCTCTGGGGTAAAGACATAACAGGCGACCAGAGTGCGGGCGTAGAGGCGTAACGGTGTGTATCCCCAGGTTGACGATGTGAACCGCCGAATACTGTTGCCCCACCCAGTGACAAACCCTGGTGGTGAGAGATGGTTGGTGGTGGTGAGAGATAGTGGTGGTGGTGGTGTGGTGGTGGTGGTGGTGGTGAGAGATGGTGGTGGTGGTGGTGAAGGATGTGGTGGTGGTGGTGGTGTGGTGAGAGATGGTGGTGGTGGTGAGATGGTGGTGGTTTGGTGGTAAAGATGGTGGTGGTGGTGGTGGTGGTGAGAGATGGTGGTGGTATGGTGGTGGTGAGATGCTGGTGGTGGTGGTGAGACATGGTGGTGGTGGTGGTGAGATGTGGTGGTGGTGGTGGTGAGATGGTGGTGGTGGTGGTGGAGATGGTGGTGGTGAGGTGGTGGGGTGGGGAGATGGTGGTGGTGGTGGTGGTGAGGAGATGGTGGTGGTGGTGGTGGTGAGATGGTGGTGGTTGGTGGTGAGAGATGGTGGTGGTGGTGGTGGTGAGATGGTGGTGGTGGTGAAGATGGTGGTGGTTTGGTGTGGTGAGAGATGGTGGTGGTGGTGTGGTGGTGGTGAGATGGTGGTGGTGGTGGGGTGAGGATGGTGGTGGTGGTGGTGGGGATGGGGTGGTGTTGGTGGTGAGAGATGGTGGTGGTGGTGGTGGTGAGATGGTGGTGGTGAGATGGTGGTGAGAGATGGTGGTGAGAGATGGTGGTGGTGGTGGTGGTGAGAGAGATGGTGGGTGGTGGTGAGAGATGGTGGTGGTGGTGGTGGTGAGAGATGGTGGTGGTGAGATGGTGGTGGTGAGATGGTGGTGAGAGATGGTGGTGGTGTGGTGGTGGTGAGGATGGTGGTGGTGAGAGATGGTGGTGAGATGGTGGTGGTGGTGGTGAGATGGTGGTGGTGGTTGGTGGTGGGGATGGTGGTGGTGGTGGTTGAGGATGGTTGGTGGTGGGATGGTGGTGAGGATGGTGGGGTTGGGGGATGGTTGGTTGGAACGTACGTGGCTAG
>NW_024734259.1:7500-14202 GCF_018991925.1 Homarus americanus | reverse complement strand
GTGGTGGTGGTGGTGGAGTTGTTGGAGGTGGTGGCAGAGTTCCTACTTTTCAGGGCTTCGTTGAAGGCGCGTAACTGGTCTGCTTTCTCTGTGCGAAGCCTGTCGTGGTTCGGGTCGTCAGGTTGGCGGTTCAGGCGGGGATCGCGGTTAGGAGGGCGTACGCGCTCCATAACCGGGTTGTTGTTGTTTTTTTTTTTTATTTTTTTTATTTTTTTATTATTAGATCCTACCTATTCCGGTTGAGTAAATAGCAGAGGAATTACAGCACTCCCCACTGGCTGGTGGTCGTAGAGTGGTTCCTGAGCTTCTCTCCCGGAGCCCCGATTGGGGAAGCCTACTTCCTAGTGTATGTGACTGCTCACTAAAAGACGTGAGCTAAGTGTGCCTATTTGGGAAGGATAAGGATTGCTACCCTCTTTCCAGGTGGACCCGCACGATCACGGTTTTCCTGGAAAGACTCGGCTGGGGAGGGTTTTGCTCCGACCCCCTTTCGTGTTCACAATCTCCTGGGAGGGAGGTGAACAGTTACAGGGGGGACCGCAGGACGAATACACTTTTGAGGGTGCAGGTCCCTAGGCCAGAGCGAAAAGGGAAAAATGGTAGTAGAAGGAAAAGAGCTCAAACCACGCCGGGAATATCGCGCTATAACTGCTCTCCAGCTGGAGTGTGGGTCACTCACACCACCAGTGGGGAGGGCAAGCTATTGCTCGATAAACCGAGAACGCTCGTGAGTTGTTGTGGACGATGACAGTCGTGGGTGGTCCGGTCCGGGAAGATGGCCAACAATGGTACGAGGGAGAGGGCGGTCTTCCGAGTTCCGGGTCCAGCAGGAGGTCTTGTTGAGAGGTCTTCTTCGTTCAGGAGCGATGCGATGAGTGTGTGGCGGCCCGGTTGTTTGTTGTTGTTGTATAGATTGTCGGACCGTAGTCCGACACGGGCCTTTGCCTATAGGCGGCCCGTTTGGTGGTTCCGGCTGGAGCTCCAGGAGCAGCCAGACCGGATTGGGATTGGAGGTGGTCCCACCTGCAGATGGAGGGATACTGCAGGTTGCAAGTGTGAGCGGACCCCCGATCAGTGGACGCTTACCACCAGCCCCCACTCTTGGACGTGGTCAGCTTCGGAGTGGCGCGCCCCCGAACTGGGGTCCGCACTTGCTGGGAGAGGATGCTTTCTAAGCTATCTGGGTGGTGGGTATCGTGTGATGACCCGGAGTAGGTGGTGAATGTGGTCTGTATGGGCCTTTCGGGTTAGAGTGGCCGCTGGTGTTGTGTGTGTTTCTTGGGAAATTTGAGTTCTGTTTCGGAGGCTTTGTGTGACCTCGCAATCGAGGAGATAGTGTTCAAGTGGGTTGGCTGCTGGCTCCTGACAGTAGGTGCAATCCGTGACGTCATTTCCGATCATCTGCCAGGAGCACTTGTACCCTAGTCGTAGTCGGTGAAGGCTGACTTGGGTTTGTCTTGGAGTTTTCTTGTCTGCGAAAGGTGGTTCCCCTTTTGTGGCCGCCAGGTACCATTTGGCTGATTGGGAACCAGCGTTGAGTGCATGAAGGAAGCTCTTTTTGATGTGGAGCTTGGTAGTCTTTCTGAGGTGATTTTTTATCTGTTGCACACTTGCTGGAACTTGGATGTGTACGGTACTGGAGCGTGTAGCTGCCTTGGCTGCTTCGTCTGCCACGTCGTTTCCTCCGATCCCTACATGACTGGGAATCCAGTGTAAGACGACTGGTCGGTTTTGGCTTTGGAATTCCTGTAGCTGTGCGAGGATCGAGGTGATGATGTGGACGTTGTCTCTTGGTTGACTGTGTTGCAGCGCCTGAATGGCCGATTTCGAGTCCGTGTGAATTATGACGGACTTGTTGTGTTGCGTTGCAGCGTGTTGTAGGGCCTTTGAGATTGCTACCAGTTCTGTTTGTAGGGTGGAGCAGTCGTTGGAAAGTCTCCATTTGAGGGTCTGACCTTGGGTGTAGAAGGCCGCTCCGGATCTGTGATGTTTTGGGTCCACCGAGCCGTCTGTGAAGTATGATGCTGCATCAGCCGGTGTCTCGGTGGCTATGGCTTGGAGAGTTGTTCTTTTGAGGTCCTCCTTCTGGAGGTTGGCTTTACTATCGCCGAGGTCGGTGAATTTGAGTGTGGCTGGTGGAGGGCTCCATGGTGGAGGAACAGTGTAACCATTGTCTCGTGTGTCTTGGTTATTCTTGACGAGTGTTTCTGCTTGCAGGTGTCGGATGACCTCGCTTGCCTCGTGCGACCAGGTGGCCCCTCGCACTCTGTGGTCGAGGTGGAGAGAGGCACTGATTCGAATCTTGGCAGCTGTGGGCTTGTCTGCTCTGCAGATTTTGGCGAGGAGACCGGCTGTCACCTGCTTGACTCGTACTGCCAGGGGTGGTAGCTCGGTTTCCATTTGCAGATTGCAAATTCTGGTCCACATGGGTGCTCCGAGCATGGTCCTGAGAGCATTGTTTTGAATGACTTCTAGCTTAGCTATTTGGTCTTCTCTCCGTCCAATGAGTGCTGGAGCACTGTAATCTACCAGCGATCTGATGGCGGCTGTGTAGTAGGCTTTGAGCACATGAAGGTTTGCTCCTGCGGATTTGCTGGTGAGCGACCTCATTATATTGTGTCTGCTCGTCGTCCTGTGCCTGAGATACTCGAGTTGCGGCTTGAAGGTGAGTTTCTGGTCAAACCAGATTCCAAGACACTGGTGGGCGTTGGTCCAGACTACCGGCGTGTTTTGTATGGAGAGCGTCTTGTCTGGTGTGTCTGTGCAGATGGCCATCGCTTTCGACTTGGCTGGATTTATCTTGAGTCCAAGTCTGTTGCACTCCTCTTCTATAAGTTGGAGTGCGTGTTGCGTGTTGGCTAGTCTGTTCGATCCTCTTACTATAAGCTGTAAGTCGTCTGCATAGCATAGGAGCTTGGCTGTTTGTCTGAAGGGAAGTTTGACTAGATTTTCCATCAGGACATTGAACAGCATTGGACTGAGGATGCCTCCTTGTGGGGTTCCGTTTTCGTGGACCCTGTAGCTTGAGGTTGCTCTCTGAAAGCGTACTCGTGCTTCTCTCTGTGTGAGGTAGTTCTGGATCCACCCCAGCAACCTTCCTTTGACGCCTTTTTTAGCGAGCGTAGTTGTAATGGCCAAAGGATTTGCTAGTTCGAAGGCTTTCTCCAGGTCGAGGAAGACCACCAGAGCTGGTTTGTTGTCCACTGTGCTGAGTATCTCGGCGATGTTGTTGCCTGTGCCGGTGTTCTCGGTGTAAGCAAAGATGTGAGGGTGTGGGCTGCCTACTTTCCACTTGAGTCGGTTGAGAGCCATTCTTTCTCCGGTCTTCTCTATGCAGCTGAGAAGGGAGATGGGCCTCGGCTTGTCTGGTTCTCTGGGCTTCGGAATGGGCTGTATATCTGCCTTCTTCCATTCCGGTGGGAGTCTTTGTGCTGTCCACGCAGCATTGATGGCTTGCAGCAGAGCCTCGTGTCCGGCTGTACCGGCATGAGAGAGCATGGAGTAGGTTATCCTGTCGGCCCCTGGAGCTGTATCCTTGCTTCGTTTTAGCGACTTCTGGAGTTCTTGCTGGTTGAATGGTCTGTCAGTGTCATCTTCACTGTTGCAGGCCTGTTCGATCATCTGGAGTCTGACCTGTCGCAGACGCCGTTGTGTCTCCTCCGCCTGTCTCTGGAGGTTTTTCGTTGCTGCTCGGTCAGAGAACAGTTTTGCAAGTCTCTCGGCCTCCTCTTCTGGGTTGGGATGAGTTGGTGGTGGTGGTGGTGTTGCCTTCCCAGATGCCCTTCGGATCTGGGCCCACATCTTGCCAAGGGAGGTGTGCTCGTTCAGTTCGGAGCACCACTTGAGCCAGCTTACGTTTTTTATTTCTTCCTTTTCTTCCCTGGTATCCTTAACTATGACTTGCAGGAGATGTCTGTTTGTTTCCGTGGGATGTCTCCTGTAGTTTCTTCGGGCCATGTTCACTCTGTGGTTGAGTTCTTTCACCCTGGGACAGTAGTACCAGTAATCATTGTACTGTCTTGATGTGGGTTATGTTTTTGGGATAGCCTCTTCTGCCGCTTGGTGAAACGCCTCGACCAATTGTTGGTGGAGGGTTGTCTCGTCCACGGGTGCTGCGCCGGCCGGCTGTGAGTTTTCGCGCCACTTACCCAGGTGTTTCTTAAAGAGTCCCCAGTCTGCCTTTTGGGTATTGTATCTCCATCTCGGCGGGGGTGGAGTGGGGAGTTTGTTCACCTTCAGCGTTGTTAGGGTGGCGAAGTGGTCGCTGGTCAGCGTGGGGTGTAGCTGCCAGGAGGCCTAAGGCTGTAGTGCACTGGAGACGAAGGTTAGATCTAGCCTTCCTCCCCTAGTGTGGGTGGGCTCTCCGGTGTTCAGGAGGCAGATCTCGGGTGTGTCTTGAAAGGTGGTGTATAGGTGTAGGCTGTCTTCATTTGTGGGGCTTACCGAGCTTAGGAAGGGATGATGTGCGTTGAAATCCCCTCCTATGAGTGTGGCGTGGTCAGCGGCCGAAGCGAATAATTGAGTCACCTCCAGTGAGCCCCTTGGGTTCTTGTAGATGTTGTGAACAGTTAATTCCCGTTCTTGGAGTGTTACTTTGACGGCCTGTGTCTCGATGTTTTCCCCACATGGAAATTGCTGCGTGACATCGGCGGAGGGTATGCTTGACTTGACCAAGATCATACATCCTCTTGTTGACGCCTGCGTGAAATGCCTCCTGTATGTCTTGTAACCGCTGAATTTGAAACAGTGGTGTTCTTGTAGAAGTGTTTCTTGTAGGAGTATGATGTCAAGCTTGTCCTTGGCTGCTGCTTCTTGTAGGAGGTGTTTCTTGTTTTTGATGCCCTGAGCATTCCATGTTAGGATGTTCAGGGTGCTGACGTTTTCCACCACTGTTTCATCGGGGACTTCTGGTGGTCCCCGATGGAGATGTCCAAGTTCGATTCCAACTGAATCAGGTCCATGTCTTCGTGTTCTGTGGTTTTTGCCTTCTGGGCCGTGGTTCGGTTCAGGGGAGTTGAAACGTCCAGTTTCTTTCTGGGAGCCGTCGGTATCTTGGGAGCTGTCGGTGTCTTGGGTTCTCTGGTGGCCTTCTTCGGTGTAGAGTGTACCTCGGCTGTTACTCGTGTGCGGACCGGCGTGGCTTCCTCCACTGAGGTGGCTGGAGCTGTGGCGACTTGCCCGAGGACGCTCCCCATGAGTATGTGGAGCTGTGTGGGTTGGATCTTGTGGCCCAGTAGTCCGGCTAGGCCCTCCGCGAAGGTCGTCAGTACATTGGCTAGGTCTGATATGTGTATCATTCCTTCTGGTGCCTTGGTGTGTGCTTCTTTTGTCTTTCTCGTGGTTGTCGTTCTCTGCTGCTTGGGTGGCTGAGGTGTGGCTGTAGTGAGGCCAGGAAACTGGGCTGCACTTTGGGTGTTGACTGGCTGAGGAGGTTGTCTTTGTTGTTTGGGCTTTTGGGTTCCCCACACGAAGGTACTTGGTGGGGCTGGTGTGTAGGCGGTGGGGGCCGGTCTTGCTGCTGGTCGGTTTGCCTGGACCCTCTTTGTTCTCTCGGAGCATCCAGGATTCCAGGCGTGGTGTTTGCCCCCGCAGTTGGCACACTTGGGGGCAATTTTTTCTCCATTTTTCAGCTTGGTGAGGCAGGAGTGTGTGCCGTGCTTCTGTGCGCAGACTGCGCAGATTTCCCTGTACGTGCACCTTGTCTGATGGTGCCCGTATTTCTGGCATCTGAAGCACCTCAGGGGCTCTGGGACGAAGGGCCTCACTTCGTAGATCCCCCAGGTTTTGAGGTCTATGGTGCTGGGGGGTGAGCCGTAGTGCGTTATGAGCACTTGTTTCGTGGTGGCCGTCTTGTCGGACAGGGGAGAGCATCTCTCGGCTTTTAAGATCTTCGGGTGGTTCTCCAGGGGTTCGAGAGGTAGTTCCTTTGGGTACCGGAGGACTACCGACTTCATCAGTTTCTGGGCGGGGTCCAGCTTTGTTGATGCAACGGTGGTGGTGTTTTGGAGGTAAGTGTCGAGGGTGGTGGCGGAGTCCTTGTCTTTGGGGTGAATAATCATCTCCCCCTTTAGGTTGGGCCGCACTGAGAACTTGGCCAGTGGATTTAGCTTTTCCATCTCTGTGACGGCGGCATATGTTGTTTTTGCGTCCGTTTTCGTAATCCGGAATTTTGGCAGTGTCGTTGGAGGTGAGCTGGTGGTGTTGATGGGTGCCTTTTGGGCTGCTTGACGGCATTCGTTTCCCGAAAAAGCACGTCGGCGTTTCTTGTTTTCTACCTTCGTCCAGTTGTCCTCAGTAGCGGTAGAGTTGTTGGAGGTGGTGGCAGTGTTCCTACTTTTCAGGGCTTCATTGAAGGCGCGTAACTGGTCCGCTTTCTCTGTGCGAAGCCTGTCGTAGTTCGGGTCGTCAGGTTGGCGGTTCAGGCGCTCCATAACCGGGTTTTTTTTTGTTTTTTTTTGTTTTTAGATCCTACCTATTCCAGTTGAGTAAATAGCAGAGGAATTTCAGCACTCCCCACTAGCTGGTGGTCGTAGAGTGGTTCCTGAGCTTCTCTCCCGGAGCCCCGTTGGGGAAGCCTATTTCCTAGTGTATGTGACTGCTCACTTATAGACGTGAGCTAAGTGTGCCTATTTGGGAAGGATAAGGATTGCTACCCTCTTTCCACGTGGACCCGCACGATCACGGTTTTCCTGGAAAGACTCG
>NW_024734259.1:0-2500 GCF_018991925.1 Homarus americanus | reverse complement strand
TTCTTCTGGTAGTCTGTTGTTGGGTAATGTTCTAAAGTGTGAAGTAGGAGTGTGTTTGGTTATAGATGTTTTTATTGCTGAGTGCAGTCTATCCATTTCTGAGTCTATGTCTTCTGTTGTTTTCCCTTGTAGGTTAATCGAGTGGTGATTACCTAAGTCGTCTTTGAAGCTGTCCCAGTCTGTTTTACTCATTTTCAGTCTCTTTTTTATTGGTATCTGTATGGGGCTTGTTGACAGTGTTAGTATAATTGGCAGATGGTCACTGCCTGTAAGAGGTCCTTGTATTATATGGTAATTGAAAAAGGCTTTGTTGTTGGTAAAAATATTGTCTGGTGTCGATTGTGTATTGTGATTTCTCCAGGTTGGAAAGTTAGGACCTAGATGATTGATTTTCCCTAGGTTTATTAATTGATTAAGGGCGTTTCCCACGGCGTTATTATTTGTATTGTCGAAAATCCTGTGTCTGGCGTTAAAGTCTCCTAAGATGTACATCGGATGACTGTTGTTAGCCAATTTTAATAGGTCTTCTATAGGTAAGTAGGGTCGTCTCGGTGGCAGATAAGTAGTAGCAATAATTACGTCTCCTTGAGTTGTATTTATTTTTATTGCTAGAAATTCATCCTGGAAGTCATCGATTAGTTTAAATTTTAAGTTTCTTTTAACCGCTCCAGCTACTCCGTCATTTTTCTCGCCCGATTTATTTCTTTGGTTTACATAATAGTTAACGAGTTTTATGTTGTTGTTGTCTGTCTCACCGTGACTGTTTATTAGTATAATGTCAGGGTCAATTTCTTGATATATATTACTTAGGTTAATTCTCTCGGTCTTCCGGTTTCTTACGTTGTATTGTATTATTCTTAAAGTTCTTACTGTTTGTCTATTGTCCATTAGTTCTTATACTTGGATTGTGGCAGTTGGAGTGGAGACCAATCGTCCTGTTTCCCTCTTCTGACTCTTCTAAACTCTGACGGGTCTACTATTTTAAAGTCATTGGTAGTAATCTTTAGTTTGTCCATAGTGATTAGTGTCCAGACGTAATCTTCACTTAGGTATTTTTCTTGATATGTCCACTTGTATATCCCTCCTTCACAGTTTTTTGCAATTGTCCCTCCTGTTGGTCTCGATGTTGGGATTCCATGTTTTGTTGTAGTGATAACTTTTAATCCAATATCTTCAGCAGATTCAGGTTGTATATTGTGATCAGTTTCCATCTTATCTTCTCTCCTCCTACTCCTTTGTCTTATAGTCTGTCCTTTTGTTATTTCTATCTTCTCTTTGTCACTTCTAGTCATTTGTCTGGGATCTCTATCAGTCGCTTGTGTTCCTTGTGTATCAGCTGTTGCTCCTTGCTCAAACCTTTGTTTGTCTAGCTGTAGTCTTTCTCTCAGTTCGCTTGAGTCTATTGCCTGAAATGCTTTTTCGGATTCTGGATTCTCTGGGAATATCATCTCTGGTAGGTTATTCAATTTAAACATTTTCCTTAACTCCTCATTGTATGATCCGGGTGCAATGATATTGTGCAGATGTGCATGGATCATACTAATCATTACTTTGTCATGTATTGGTTCACTTAAGTTTAATATGGTGGATTCTGGTCTGTGAGCCTCTTGGACCGCTCTCTTGGCTATTTCGACGTATGTCGTATCCTTCTTTTCTTGTTCCTTTTTCTTTGTTTCTTGTTCCTTGTACTTTATCATGTGTTTTTTTATTGGGCATGCCATTGCTAGCGTCCTGTGTCCTATATATGCATTCCCGTTTCTCTTACAGTTGAGACAGCCAACATGTGTGTTCTTACATTCAGTGTAGGTATGGTCGTCGCCTGCACAATCTGAGCAGTACTTTTTATCTTTTTCTGGACAGTCCCTCGTTGTGTGTTCTTAATATTTATAACAGGAAAAGCAAGTTTGCAGACTGATGAATGTTCCTTCTTTATGTGATGAGGCGTTACTGACATGTTAAATATTAGAAAGCCCTATTGTAATACTTTTTCAGCCATTGAAACTTCTTCGAAGGTAATCTTGAAAACATGAGTGTAGTCTTTTATCTTGATGACTTCCTCGATCTTCATCCAACTGTTTTGGCGTTCCAGTTCATCTTTCAGATCTTCAGATCTCTTCCTCCCGATCTCTTGGTCGACTTGACGAACGAAAACTGATCTTTTTGCTTTTTGATTTGGTGGCATGACAACAACAAGTCCTTCATTGTAAAATACATCTCTGGCTTCTTTTGAGAGGATTTTGTCTGAGTCAAAGTTCATCATTACAGATTACTTTGAAACCTTCGTTGGTGCTAAATATTCTTGTTAGTGGGACTTGCAATTTGTTATAAGTGATTTCTGCCACTTTTCCTCTTCCAATAGAGTGTCCCTTATCTCTATGTTTTATTCTAATGCTTGTAGTCATCTTCCTTGATTACATTCTAATCCTACCTATAACACAGGGCTCCTGCCTGGGAGCAGTGACCCCGCCCCCCCCTCCTGGACGGGCGTCGGGCTCGTAGG
>NW_024734258.1:17500-22907 GCF_018991925.1 Homarus americanus | reverse complement strand
AGGTCTACATCCTGGATTCCCCTAGCACTTCCAGAGGAATAAGGCAGGCCGTCAGAGCCTGGAGGTGATGGCAGCAAGAGGATGCAACTCTTCAAGGGTGGCAATGGCAGTAGAGTTCGCTTGCTACAGGGCCAAACTTGTTGAGTGCGAGGATGACTCTCAAGCTTACTACTACTACTACTACTACTACTACTACTATTTAGCTGTAACTGGGAATCGAGTATAACGATCATCCAGCTATGATACAATGATATGAGTTATTAAGGATGTCACCTACAGTAGGTTGGTAAGTTCTGGGGTGACTAAAGAGGCGATACGGGACCGGCAGAGTCGTCCACAGATGTTGCACGTGTGGGGGCTACATCTAGTGCGGGAGGACGGCGGCAGCGTCTTTCCGGCGCTGGCGCTGTCTGCCTCGGTATACAGTCGGGCTAACTCAAGTATTGACACCTTCTCGTGTGGTGCTCCTCCAAGCGTTATGGTGTGTAGTAATCGTCTCCCAGGTGAGGGGTCCATTTGGCACCTTTCAGGTTTGTCTTAAGACTATCCTTATACCTTTTCAGTTGGCCGCCAGCGTTACGTTTACTATTCGTTAGGTGACTGTAAAGTAGCTGCTTTGGCAGTCTACTGTCGTCCATGTGGGCAACATGGCCAGTCCAGCGTGGGTGTTCATGGATATTGGTAGCCTCGATGCTCCTACAGTTGGTGTCAGCGAGAATACTGGCATCTGTTCTCTGTCTTCCCGGGAACTCGGAGGATGGAACGTACAACACTGATACTACTGTTCAGGCCTATACTGTACAACACTGTACTGCGTCTGTACTGTACAACACTGTTCTTCGTCTATACTGTACAACACTGTTCTTCGTCTATACTGTATAACACTGTTCTTCATCTATACTGTACAACTGTTCTTCGTCTATACTGTACAACACTGTTCTTCATCTATACTGTACAACACTGTTCTTCATCTATACTGTACAACACTGTTCTTCGTCTATACTGTACAACACTGTTCTTCGTCTATACTGTACAACACTGTTCTTCATCTATACTGTACAACACTGTTCTTCGTCTATACTGTACAACACTGTTCTTCATCTATACTGTACAACACTGTTCTTCATCTATACTGTACAACACTGTTCTTCGTCTTTTCTGTACAACACTGTTCTTCGTCTATACTGTACAACACTGTTCTTCATCTATACTGTACAACACTGTTCTTCGTCTATACTGTACAACACTGTTCTTCATCTATACTGTAACACTGTTCTTCGTCTATACTGTACAACACTCAATTCTATATACTGTACAACACTGTTCTTCATCTATACTGTACAACACTGTTCTTCATCTATACTGTACAACACTGTTTCTTCGTCTATACTGTACAACACTGTTCTTCATCTATACTGTACAACACTGTTCTTCGTCTATACTGTACAACACTGTTCTTCGTCTATACTGTACAACACTGTTCTTTATCTATACTCTTTACTGTTCTTCGTCTATACTGTACAACACTGTTCTTCATCTATACTGTACAACACTGTTCTTCGTCTATACTGTACAACACTGTTCTTCATCTATACTGTACAACACTGTTCTTCGTCTATACTGTACAACACTGTTCTTCGTCTATACTGTACAACACTGTTCTTCATCTATACTGTACAACACTGTTCTTCATCTATACTGTACAACTGTTCTTCATCTATACTGTACAACACTGTTCTTCATCTATACTGTACAACACTGTTCTTCGTCTATACTGTACAACACTGTTCTTCGTCTATACTGTACAACACTGTTCGTCTATACTGTACCACTTGTTCTTCATCTATACTGCTAACACACTGTTCTTCATCTATACTGTACAACACTGTTCTTCGTCTATACTGTACAACACTGTTCTTCGTCTATACTGTACAACACTGTTCTTCATCAGCCTGTACAACACTGTTCTTCATCTATACTGTACAACACTGTTCTAGGTCTATACAACACAACACTGTTCTTCATCTCTGTACAACACTGTTCTTCGTCTATACTGTACAACACTGTTCTTCGTCTATACTGTACAACACTGTTCTTCTTCGTCTATACTGTACAACACTGTTTCTTCGTCTATACTGGACAACACTGTTCTAGGTCTATACTGTACAACACTGTTCTTGGTCTATACTGTACAACACTGTTCTTCGTCTATACTGTACAACACTGATACTACTCTGTGTATATTTAGGTCATGTAGTTGTATATTTGACCTCAGTTATACAGAAATATATCTGACTGTGGAGGTGTGAGAGTGTGTGGTAAATTGTGTCACCTTTAAATTCTCTGAGTGTGGTGGTGGGTGTGGCTATGTGGTGGTAGTGGGTGTGGCTATGTGGTGGTGGGTGTGTATGTGGTGGTGGTGGTTGTGGCTATATGGTGGTAGTGGGTGTGGCTATGTGGGGTGGTGGTGGGTGTGGCTATGTGGTGGTGGGTGTGGTTATGTGGTGGTGGTAGTGGTGTGGCTATCCCAGTCCCAACATGCTCCCTAATCCTGGCTGTTTGGTTCTATGGGCCCCAGTCTAGCAGGCCCCAGTCCTATCGGGCCGCCACTCGGATACAACAATTAGTGTCTTATATGGCGAGGTTGTTGACAGCGCTTTAAAGGGACGACGTTTATGACAATGGTCTCTCTCTCTCTCTCTCTCTCTCTCTCTCTCTCTCTCTCTCTCTCTCTCTCTCTCTCTCTCTCTCTCTCTCTCTCTCTCTCTCTCTCTCTCTCTCCCCGTGTTACCAGTAAGAGGTGGTTCACAGAATCAGTAATGGTCATTAGCTTAGGGAGTAACAACGCTAACTACCCTTGCTGGTAGTTAAACAACTCGTTATGGTTCGTTTTATGCCATTGTCTTAAAAATTGTCTTGGAGTTTTCTTGGGGTTTTCTTGGGATTTGGGTTATATTCTCCCTGTGGAAGATATTCTCCGTGTGGAAGATATCTTTGAATATTCTCCTGTGGAAGATATTCTCCCTGTGGAAGATATTCTCCTGGCCTTTAGTGATTAGTGTGTAATTTATGTGGGACACGACTACCTTCCCCCTGTAGTGGTGGTTGTAGTAGTTTTGGTGAAAGTAATGGTGGTAGTGGTGATGGTATTGGTAGTAGTAGTGGAGGTTGTGGTAGTGGTGATAGTAGTAGTAGTGGTGGTGGTGGTGGTAATAATAGTAGTAATGGTACTAGTACTTGTAGTGAGTATGGCGGCGAAGGTGTGGCTATTTGGGAGGCTGGAGGCCACGTTTAAAAAGTAGTAGTAGTCGTAATAGTAGTCGTATAGTGTCGTAGTAGTAGTGGTGGTGATGGTGATGGCTCCAGCCTCCCAAATAGCACCTTCGCCGCCATTTTATTACCTTAATATTAAATATCCTAATACATAGAAGCTATCCTATCTGTGTTGAGTTACTTGAGCCGCAGATCTGTGAGGCATTCAGTGACTGTAGCCTCGTAGTCAATATCTGCAGCAGTTGTCGGCTTTGGGGCCGATGCTCTCGTTCCCCTGAGGCAGAGCAAAGCCGACCTAAGGAGAGAGAAGGACAATCGACATCTCATCCGTTGCTTCTGGGCTGCTGCTTCTGTTCCGGAGATCACCTCCGCGAGTCTGGTGTAAAACATCTTGCACTTGGTCCCATCCACAGGAGTTGTGAACACCAGAGGGTGAAGCTGCCTGATCAACGTTTGAATTCTCCCCATATGCCCTTATCTTGTCGTTCTCGTTCCTCCTGTGTGCAGCATCGAGGGCTAGGTTACGGTGACATGCGGCCATGGGATCAAAATACCTTATGTCAAAGAAGGCTCGCTGTCGCATCCAGAATCCTCGGCCACTGACTTCCACACGGGCCGTTGGATGTGTTTGAGTCCTGTGACGGAGGTTCTCACCGTCCAATGGAAGGAGGGTCGGTTCTACCATGACATCACGACAGATTTCCTTCAACATATTTACTGTGAGGTCCTTACTTCGTCATGCCTCATGCATATGAAGCCTCTTTCTTGCACACCATGGCGTAGGATGAGCCACACACGCATTGGGAGGACAAACCTTCTACGGCCTACCTTACCTTAGAGCAATGGCATCTGTGAATTCTTGTTTATTGACTGAAACCATTTGCCCTTCAGTAACGTAGTTAACCAGTTCAGGCGCCCACCTCCTGGGCCATAGCTACTTTTTTCAAGTTCTCTGGTACTTGCAGCAACAGTTGCTGCAGCTTATCACTTTGCGTGAGGGCTGCCGTGAGCTTGACTTAGTTTTGATGTTCGGTGGCAGCAAGCTTCTTTAGGTTGTAATTCCCATTCCTCCCAGACTCGGTGGTAGTGCAAGGAGTGATCTTTCTGCTGGGGTTAAGTGAAGGTGTTTCACTAATTTGGGAATAAAATTGACGCTGATAGCTTCTTCGAGAGGGTGGAGGAGGGTCCGATATCAGGGATAGTGTGCATCAGGTAGTTCAGCGATGCTTGACTCCATGGGTGAATGTCTCAAAAGCCGCATGTGGCTCTGTGTTGCAATATCAGACAGAGCTTGGATTTCCTAACCCACTCATTCACCTTTCCCATTACGTACTCGGTCTTGAAGTCCGTCGTGCCGATTACTGCGCCTAGGTGTCTTTGGCTTTCCTTTGTTATTTTGACCTCACTTCCACCGAACGCCTCCATTGCCCGTTCATAATGTTCTGGCTTCACAATGAGGAAGGACTTGCTGGCGTTTGGGTGGTACCCTATTTATGGGCCTCGTGATGTTACCAGGTCCACACTTTTATATCCTCCACTTTTCCTGCTCCTGTTAGGTCGTCACCGTAAGCCATTAGTAGTAGTAGTAATAGTAGTCTCGTGGTGGTAGTGAAAATGTGTGTAGTAGCAGTAATAGTAGTGGTGGTGGTGGTTTTAGCCAACCTATAATTTAGGGATATTTTAGCGACCTCACTATTAATTTAGGAATAACTTGAACCTAAAATATCCTTAATTTAGGGATATTTTATACCGACCCTCACTAATTTGGGGCTAGCTTAAAATATGTAGGTCTCTCTCTCTCTCTCTCTCTCTCTCTCTCTCTCTCTCTCTCTCTCTCTCTCTCTCTCTCTCTCTCTCTCTCTCTCTCTCTCAATGAAACACTGTATTCCTAAGTGTGTGTCTATCTATCTATTATTAATCTGGACCACCAACACTCACCAACACCTCTGACCCACCAACACTCACCAACACCTGCCTCACCAACACTCACCAACACACCTCGACCCACCAACACCCACCAACACTCACCAACACTCACCCAACACTCACCAACACCTCGACCCACCAACACTCACCAACACCTCGACCCACCAACACTCACCAACACCTCGACTCACCAACACTCACCCAACAC
>NW_024734258.1:12500-15000 GCF_018991925.1 Homarus americanus | reverse complement strand
TCTTGCTGAGTCATCGTCTTGTTCAGCTCAGCACAAGGAACAACACGCCATTAAGGCCATTAACGGGGTCATTTTGTGCACCATTAGGGTGTTGCTCGACCTCGTTAGTGTGTGATTTGACCGACACCTTCAAGTGCTGTGGTGGCGCCTAACCTAACCTAACCTAACCTAACCTAACCTAGACTAACCTAACTAACCTAATTAACCTAACACTAACCTAATTCACTTCCCTAACTAAACTGCTTTTAATCTAACTTCACTCTATTTCATAATCTTGCTTCACTTGCTTCACTTGGCTACGTTTGATCACTACTTCACTGCTTCATATGGTCCTTGCTTCACTTGCTTCATAGCTACGTTTGATCCTTGCTTCACTCTGCTTCATATGGTCCTTGCTTCACTTGCTTCACTTAGCTACGTTTGTCATACTTACTCTGCTTCATATGGTCCTTGCTTCACCTTTACTTATTTCGTTTGATCCTTGCTTCACTCTGCTTCATATGGTCCTTGCTTCACTCTTTACTTAGCTGCGTTTGATCCTTGCTTCACTCTGCTTCTTATTCTTGCTTCACTTGCTTCACTTAGCTGCGTTTGATCCTTGCTTCACTCTGCTTCATATGGTCCCTTCACTTGCTTCACTTAGCTGCGTTTGATCCTTGCTTCCTCTGCTTCATATGGTCCTTGCTTCACTTGCTTCACTTAGCTGCGTTTGATCCTTGCTTCCTCTGCTTCATGGTCCTTGTTTCACTTGCTTCACTTAGCTACGTTTTGATCCTTGCTTCACTCTGCTTCATATGGTCCTTGCTTCACTTGCTTCACTTAGCTGCGTTTGATCCTTGCTTCACTCTGCTTCATATGGTCCTTGCTTCACTTGCTTCACTTAGCTGCGTTTTGATCCTTGCTTCACTCTGCTTCATATGGTCCTTGCTTCACTTGCTTCACTTAGCTGCGTTTGATCCTTGCTTCACTCTGCTTCATATGGTCCTTGTTTCACTTGCTTCACTTAGCTACGTTTGATCCTGCTTCACTCTGCTTCATATGGTCCTTGCTTCACTTGCTTCTTAGCTGCGTTTGATCCTTGCTTCACTCTGCTTCATATGGTCTTTGCTTCCTTGCTTCATAGCTACGTTTGATCTTGCTTCACTCTGCTTCATATGGTCCTTGCTTCACTTGCTTCACTTAGCTGCGTTTGATCCTTGCTTCACTCTGCTTCATATGGTCCTTGCTTCACCTTCCTTAGCTGCGTTTGATCCTATTCACTCTGCTTCATATGGTCCTTGCTTCACTTCTTCCCTTAGCTGCGTTTGATCCTTGCTTCACTCTGCTTCATATGGTCCTTGTTTCACTTGCTTCCTTAGCTACGTTTGATCCTTGCTTCCTCTGCTTCATATGGTCCTTGTTCCTTGCTTCACTCCATGCGTTTGATCCTTGCTTCACTCAGCCTCGCGCGGTGTGAAATAAATTAAATAAGAATTAAATTACTGACAGAAATATTACCTGAAATTTGTTTTGTGGTTCCTGTGTAGGTGGGTGTAGAGGGTGTAGAGTGGGTGTAGGTGGGTGTGGGGTGGGTGTGGTGGGTGTGGGGGTGTGGGTGGGTGTGGGTGTGGGTGGGTGTGGGGGGTGTGAGGTGGGTGTGGGGGGTGTGGGTGGGTGTGGGTGGGTGTGGGTGGGTGTGGGGGTGTAGGTGGGTGTAGAGGTGTGGGTGGGTGTAGGTGGGTGTGGGTGTGGGTGTAGAGTGGGTGTAGGGGTGTAGGTGGGTGTAGGTTGGTGTAATATGTAATAATTATATAATTAACGGTTTATTGAAAGAGCTTGGACAGAAGCTGAAAATATACAGTTACATATTTGGGGAATGGGTTACGAATTACAAATAATATACAAGTAACATAAGTGATACAAATAAGACATATAATAACTAGATGGGGAAAAGCTCAAACTACAGGGCATTCAACATAGTGACAGTGCAAAGTAGTATTTACTGGGCTGTTCTTATAGCGATCAGTTCGTGCACGTGGGCTGGATGCGGTTGTGGTGTCGAACAGCAATTCTCGGACAAGGGATCTCAGGTGGTAGTAGGGCCGGTGTCGGGGATGGTGTAGAAGCTTCTTCAAATTTGCAGATGAGGTCGTGGTGATGGTCAGTGAGAGCCGAAAGGTCCAGTGTGTTGAGCGCTTCTTGATATGTGAGTAGGAAGGGGAAGAATAATCTTGCATGCCCTCTTTGCACTTTTTTCTAGGTGTTTACGTTGTGTGGCATTTAGGGAGAAGACCAGGTAGGGAAGGCATAGGTGAGCTTGGGAATGAATGTTGTGTAAACACTGAGAGCTCGGGTGCAGGAACTCCGAGGACTTGAGTGGAAGGTGGAGCGGAAGTTTGACACTGACGTGTGATTTCCAATTTAGTTTGTTGTTTCTATGGTGACGCCGAGGAGCTTCGTGGAATCTACCCTGGAGTGTGTTGGGGCCTAAAGTAATGGAGGGGGTGGGACAATGTCGGAG
>NW_024734258.1:0-5000 GCF_018991925.1 Homarus americanus | reverse complement strand
TACTACTACTGCCACTACTACTACTTCTACTACCACACACATCTTCACTACTACCACGAGACTACTACTACTGCCACTACTACTACTTCTACTGCTACCACACACATCTTCACTACTACCACGAGACTACTACTACTGCCACTACTACTACCACACACATCTTCACTACTATCACGAGACCACTACTACTGCCACTACTACTACTTCTACTGCTACCACACACATCTTCACTACTACCACGAGACTACTACTACTGCCACTACTACTACTTCTACTACCACACACATCTTCACTACTACCACGAGACTACTACTACTGCCAATACTACTACTACAACTACTACCACACACATCTTCACTACAACCACGACACTAATACTACTACTACCACACACATCTTAACTACTATAACGAGACTACTACTTCTGCCACTACTACTACTTCTATTACTACCACACACATCTTCACTACTACCACAAGGACTACTACTACTTAATACTACTACTACAACTACTACCACACACATCTTCTTCACTTTCTAGCCCGACACTAATACTACTACTGCCACACACATCTTAACTACTATAACGAGACTACTACTACTGCCACTACTACTACTTCTACTACTACCACACATCTTCACTACTACCACGAGACTACTACTACTACTACAACTACTACCACGCACATATTCACTACTATCATGATACTACTACTACTACTGTGCACACACACACACACACACACACACACACACATAGCTCTTACTATAAATATTCAAGTGTTAAGTCGTTAGAGTAAGCCAAACATTATAGTTTACGAGAGAAGTAACTAAAGCTATGAAGTTCCCCCGTAAGACACAGCGCGGTCCATTGGGCCTTCGCTCCCGTGTTGTTCCGGCACCAGGTGTTCGTCGGAGTGCAAGGTTGGCTAAGTAAAGCTGTTTCTCTAAAATTAAAGACTTTTTTACATGTGGCCCTTGTATCCGTAGATGGTGTTGGGAACTAGAGGACCTCCCCAAGAACACCGTTAGGTTTTATCTGGATCCTGCGCCTCAGACCAGTAACTTCCCCGTTTGTGAAATGAAAACTATTCGTGTCTGCTTGACCGACTCACAGCACCTTAACGCCACCATCAACTAGGAATCTTGTCAGTTGCTGGTAGACTCTGGGATGGGCAAGTTGGACCTGACCCACGAGTCCGCCCTCAGTGTCGGTATCCTCGGTCGACAGTGTCGGTGGACCCGACAACCCATGTATGAGTCCAGTCTAAGGTACCAGCGGATGCGGGTTGGTTACACTAATAATGTGGCGATAAAGTTTTAGCACGGTATCTAAATAACCTGCAGGGCGCGTGTGTTGCCTCCAAAGTATGATGGTAGTGAAAACAAGATCGGCAGTTCCCTGCTAGAAAAGACTCGCACCATCCAGAGGTGGCGGCCGTAGTCATAGCTGTACATCAGGGACAATAGACCGGGGTACTGGAAGAGGCAGGTTGTTCCTGTGTCACAGTATCTCTATGTCAACACGTATTTTACCCCGTCATTCGAGGGTCCCCGCATGAAAATGAAGATAGAGTCAGGTGGGTCTGACTTTATCCTCTCCACCCGCATCGCTCAAGACCTTCAGATGTGGGGCGTGAACCCGAGCAACGTCCAGATCCACATGCAGGGGTCAACCTTCTTCACGGCTCATAATATAAAGTTCAGAGACATGAGGACCTTCGACCTTATAATGGGAAGTAACTTTCTCAAGCACTACCGCGGTGCTCTCGACTATGAGAAAAAACATCTTTATTTATAAATGGATGGCAGAAAATTCCGCTCACAGTTACTGACGATGAAACTGCGTGAACATTGTTGAGCCGTGGCCTGTTGAGCCGTGGCCTGTTGAGCCGTGGCCTGTTGAGCCGTGGCCCTGTAGAGCCGTGGCCTGTTGAGCCGTGGCCTGTTGAGCCGTGGCCTGTTGAGCCGTGGCCTGTTGAGCCGTGGCCCTGTAGAGCCGTGGCCCTGTAGAGCAGCACGTGATAGCCTCACCTTCTCATAAGGAGGTTCGGCGTACACTACCACCACGACACTACTACTACTACATGACTCTCGTAAGAAGTGACAGTGTTGGAACCTTTCTTGCCTCCAACAGTTGGTAATACTGGTGTGTCCCACAAGGCCCTGGTGTGTCCCACAAGGCCCTGGTGTGTCCCACAAGGCCCTGGTGTGTCCCACAAGGCCCTGGTGTGTCCCACAAGGCCCTGGTGTGTCTTCATTACTCATCATTAACACACATTTTGTGCATCTGTTGTAAAGTCTGTATATGTGTTATGTAATTTATGTGTAATAAATGTAATCTATACGTAACGTAACATTTGAATCACCTGTACTACTATCACGACACTACTACTACTACTACTACTACTACTACATTTTTTTTAAAGTGGCCTCCAGCCTCCCCCAATAGCCACACCTTCGCCACCATTTATTTACCTTAATATTAAATATCCTAATACATAAGAAGCTATCCTATCTGTGTTAAATTAGTTGAGCCGCAGATCTATGCAGCATTCAGTGACAGTCGCCTCATAGTCAATATCTGCAGCTGTTGTCGGAGTAGGGGCAGAAGCTCTCGTTGCCTACTACTACTACTACTACTTTTTTCTTCTTTTCATAAATGGCCTCCAGCCTCCCCCAATAGCCACACCTTCGCCACCATTTAATTACCTTAATATTAAATATCCTAATACATAAGAAGCTATCCTATCTGTGTTAACTTAGTTGAGCTGCAGATCTATGCGGCATTCAGTGACTGTTGCCTCGTAGTCAATATCTGCAGCTGTTGTCGGCTTTGGGGCCGATGCTCTCGTTCCCCTGAGGTAAAGCAAAGCAGACCTAAGGAGAGAGCAGGACAGTCGACATCTCAACCAGATAACCCTTTATCCATGTCAGGAGGTTACCTTGGATGCCAAAATTAGCTAGTTGCTCAAGTATAATGTGTGTATTAGCTACATCAAAGGCTGATTTAAGGTCTATGAAGGCTGTTTGTGTTTTATCTTTTGAGTGAACAAGATATTCTGTAAAGCATGTCTGTGTACTGTGCCCGGGCATGAACCCGTACAGATTAGGGGCCAGTTTGTCTTTGACTTGAAACATGAGACGGTTTAGAACAACTCATTCAAGGACTTTACACATACAGGATGTGAGTGAAATGGGCCTGAAGTTTGGAGAGTTAGCTTTAGGGATTGGTACTATGTTTCCTTGAGTCCGTGTCTTAGGCAGAATACCCTGTGTGAGGCTCATTTGATACAGGTCAAGCAGTGGATGGTTAGGGACCTCATTTAACAATCTCAGGGTGTTATAGGTTATGCCATCCTCACCAGGGCAGGATGATTTACCTTTTATTAATGCTGTTGTTAGTTCGTGGTGCGTTATAGGAAACTGATCGGTAAGGTCTGGTGAGGAACAGGCTATTTCAATATTGAAACCCCTATTAATGTGTGAGGTGTTAAGGTATTGCTGTATGTCAGGAGGCAGGGAAGTGATTCATGACACACTAGACCATTGGTCTAATAGCATGTCAGCATATTCTGCAGGGCTGTGATGAAGCTGGACTGGGGTGGGTGACTTGGTAATGGCTCTAATTTTGTTCCACACTTCTGCTAGAGTGGTTGTTCTATTAATCCCCTGTAAGAATTGTTCCCAATAGGTGTTTCTCACCTGACCTTTGAGTTCACTAAATGCTCTGTTAGCTTTGAGGAATGCCAAGAGGTTATCACTAGTTTTATTTTGCTTATAAGTGTTGGCAAGCTGTTGTACCTTCTCTCCTTCTTAGGTGAGGATGGGGTCATGTGTCCACAGAGGTGGTTTAGTGCTGCCCCCCTTCCTCCTTGACTTAACCCAGGTGGTATAATGTGGTAATGACATTTACAAGAGCACAGCAAAATTCATCCACTAACCCAGGTGTATATCCAGCATACCATCTGTGGATGTAGGCCTTGAAGTGCAGTTTAAGATTATCTGGGATGTTAATTCTGAGCTTAGGATGGGGTTCACACTTGTTTTTTATTCTTTTTTTTTACGGGGATTAGTCCACCCGGGCACAGGTCACTGACCCACATCGGGGCCTGGGGGGCGAAAATGTAATAATAATAATAATAATAATAATAATAATAATAATAATAATAATTCATAGTAAATAAAATTTATAATAAAAAGTAAAATAAAATATTAATGGTTATAATAATGATAACAAGACTGATAATGGTCATAGGCACTGACTGGGATAATGCCTCCTCAGTATTACCTTGTAATTCAATTGTCAGAAGGAACATTTTAGAATCCAGTCTCATTAACCATAACGAATTCGTCAACTGAATTTGAGTAATGGTTTGTACAAACTGGATAATTATGTAATTAAGAAGATTTGTAACCAGGTGAGAAGGTTGGGTCATCTTACCCCTATGACCTGACTAAGGACACCTGCTGTGCTTATGACGATTAGTAAGGGTCACTGCCTAATGACCGAACTATTGTGGACACCTACGGTACCCTAGGTACTTGATCTCACTCTCCTCTACTGTATATATTAGCCTTGTTCACATCTTTAGTCTGTACTACCCTGAAGATAAAGAAACTTTCTGTGTTTTCTTGTTTTTGTGGTTATCAGCATACCTGGATCACGCACCTACAGTGATTTAATTTATATATATATATATATATATATATATATATATATAAATAAAGAATTGTCTGTTTGTCTGTACGAGAATCTGAAACTTCTTTACCGATCTGTAGTGATGATGGGTGGTGTGTTATATGTAGTGATGATGGTGGTGTATATGTAGTGATGATGGATGATGTTATATGTAGTGATGATGGATGGTGTTATATGTAGTGATGATTAGACAATAAAATAATAACAGATTAATGTAAAAAAATATATAATTTGCTGTACCGTTGTAGTGAAAAACATGGTGGAATCCTGAGTAATACGTAACTGAACGAAGTATGGA
>NW_024734257.1:0-9595 GCF_018991925.1 Homarus americanus | reverse complement strand
GACGACTCACTCCACAGAGGAACAAGACTCTCGAGCTGCAGCGTCAGTTGATTACTACGACACGCAGGCCCAGGACCTGAACACCTTCCTGTACACGGGTGACGAGAAGTTCGAGGGCCCGCCATTGACTGCTAAGAGGTTCCGTCCCCCTAGAAATGGCAGAAGCCGAGCAAACACTCCAAGAGACGCCCCAAGCTACAGTCTCCGAAATGGCAGTCGTTAGCAGGATGAAAATTGTCCAACATAATGTCCTACACTGGTCCCTTAATAGACGTAACGAACTGTCTAACTTATACTATCAATTAGACCCAGACATCATTCTGTTAAACAGCACTGGCATAAAGGACGAAAGTAAGCTGACAATTTTTGGCTACACTGTATACCAGAGGAACATGACGGGTGAGCTGAACGATGGTGTCGCTGTGGCCATCAGGTTACGGCTGAGTCACAGAGTGTTGCCAGACTTCGAGGATTCAGTTCTGGGAGTGTAGGTGGAGACAACTAGGGGACCTGTTATCATATGTGTACAGTATATTATGTATGCTGGATTATGTATTATGTATGTATATTATGTATGTGCTCCATTTTATATTTATTCAGTTTAGCTAGCAGCGTTGTGGCAATGTTATTACCATATCCCACACGCTTAATTAATGTGCCTGGCGACGTATGGAAGCTGCTAATGTACCACTTGCCATACGTCGTCTATGGTAGTTGACCAGGACCTTAGCTAGGGAGCAGTGCTATCCACCTCTGTGTACATACTCTTATCCAGTAAACCGAACCTACAAACTATACAGGTGTTTGTGTTCTCTCCTGTATATAGAACTTATTACCCAGAATATCTAACATGGCGCAGTGCGTAGTTTTACTGGATTATTACGAGTGATTAGTGCAAGTTTGTGGAAAGCCGGCTGATGGATCCCCGCCTTGGGTCAACCCCGCGTCATCCCTCGAAGAATTTCGCAACTTTGAGCAGTGTCAGTGACAGTGATTTTCTGTGAAGTGTTTAGTGCATTGTGTGTTTCGTGCCATTCTTGTGTGACCTTGTTCGAACGGATTTCCAAGGTATACGGCATGTTCTGGGCATTTGTGGGGTGTAGAGCTCAGCGCACCCTCCTCTGACCGTTTACAGAGAGCGACTGAGCTACTCCTATCTCCACCCCCCTCCCTCACAGCTGGGGCGAGACGCTCTCTTTGCGTGGGACACACACACATACATGTACTAACACTTGCTGACCGCGCGGTTTCTTATATATATTTTATATATATAACCTACTTATCTGTGTATTTAATTAAATTTTTTGTCTGAAATCTTGTTGATACGACGGGCTGACCGGTCAACACTGATTTAAGATACAGTACACAGATAAAGTAGTTATGTCTCATGCCTTACGTAGCCGTGGACCCAGCGCCTGGATGAGTCAAGCGGATGATAGTCCCCCAGAGATGGATGACCAGGCCGGCCACGACGCTCCAGCCCCCACAACATCGCGCAGTCCTTCACCTCAATATTCAGCGTTATCTCCAGAGATAATTGCCTTAATGAAGTTTATGAGAGATGAGAGACGCGAGGATGAAGCTCACAGACGTTTGGCGGATGAGCACAGAAGGCAAGCAGAGGCAGAACGAGACCACCAACGGAGAATGGAAGACAGTGCACGGTTTGAAGCCTTGATATCTCGCCTCACTGTTAACCAAGCCCCTGGCTCTAACACTGCCTCGGTACTGAATGGTTCAGATACCTCATCCATGCTTCCTTCACGCCCCCCAGCCCCACCTAAAGTAGCAGCTCAAACACCGCCCATCTTGGAGCCTGATGTAAATTTCCAGACTTTTCGCGAATGGCGGCGGCGGTGGGCTGATTATGCTACAATGGTGGATCTCCAGAGTTTGTCACAGCCTAAACAACTCATCCAGCTGCGTATGTGCCTGTCCTTGGAAGTTCAGCGTGTCTTAGAACATACGTTGCAGGTACCCCCAACCTCTTCGCTGTCTGTAGAGGAGGTACTGGACGTTCTACAACGGCACATCAAAGGACAGCAGAATGAAGCTCTGCGCAGGAGGGAATTGCTTAGCTGCAGACAGATGGAGGGTGAGTCTTTTGACGCTTTTTATGTACGTCTTAGGAGAGCCTCGGAAGAGGTAGATATATGTCTAGGCCACCACCAGCAGTGTGAGGAGACCCAGTTGAAGCAGGTGATCTTGATGGGTGTTAAGGACGAGGAACTTGTCCAACGCCTCACCTCCCTCGACTCTTCCTCTTCTCTTCAGGATGTGTTGACGATATGTCGCTCCTATGAGGCTGCCAGGTGTGCCACCTCTGCCATCCGAGCTCCCCCTACAGCTGTACGCGCTGTTTCCCGGCACAAGAAGGACAAGAAGTCTGCTCCTACGCCTTCGCCCACCACGTCCACGCCCGGTTCATTTTGCAACAACTGTGGTAAGCAGCACGGAACACAGGTATGTCCAGCTGCTCAGTCTACCTGCAACAGTTGTGACCGTAAGGGCCACTGGTCACTCACAGTACGGTGCCCAGCCAAACGCGTCCAGTGCAATGTGTGCGGCCGTCTGGGCCACTATGACAAGTGTTGCCCTTCCAACAAACCCAAGGAACAGCGTCAACGGAAGCTTCAGCGCCCTTCTACCAGTGAGGGCCGCCCACAGTCTCCCAATCAGAGGCACGACGACCCTGGACAACGCTGGAGCCATATTAGGAATGTGTGCTCCCCCCCGCGTCCCAGGACCAAAGTTCCCCAGTACATCAGTGTCATTGTGACCTACCGCAGTGTGTCATCCCGTCTCCAGATGTTGCCCGACACCGGCGCTGATGCTACAGTCATCGGTCCCCAGCATTTGCAATGCTTGGGGCTCTCTCCAAGTGATCTAGGACCGCCCCCCAAGGATCTCCGCTTTATGGCAGATGGTTCACAGATGACCCTGGCCCTGGGTTCACTCCAAGCACAAGTCACCTTTGGCAACAGGTCGTGTCAAGCCTGGATTGATG
The DNA here is from genome assembly GCF_018991925.1 of Homarus americanus. Classification (NCBI taxonomy): domain Eukaryota; kingdom Metazoa; phylum Arthropoda; class Malacostraca; order Decapoda; family Nephropidae; genus Homarus; species Homarus americanus. The sequence continues at coordinate 6,588 of NW_024734257.1, read as the reverse complement.
TGCATAACGGTGTCCCGACTCCTTTGCTGTCCTACAGACATTGTCAAGAGTTGGCCATCATCTCCCAGGACTTCCCCAAACCTATTCTTGAGGTAAGACACGCCAACAGGGTGCACGAAGGGAGCAGCAACTACCCTGCTGCCGCCCTACCCCTACCTCTTGCCAGTGACACCTCTCCTTCGGATGCTCGGAAGTACTTCCTGAAGGAATTCAGCGACGTTCTGGCGACCAAGTCCGCTCTGGAATCCAAGCCTCTCAAGAAGATGGTAGGTCCCCCCATGAGGATCCACCTGAGGGACGACGCGAAGCCCTTCGCTATTTACACCCCTCGACTGGTTCCCCTGGCCTTCCGCGAGGCGGTCAAAAACGAGCTGGACTCCATGGTCGCCCAAGAAATTATTGCACCAACCGGCGATGAACCGTCTCCATGGTGTCACCCGATGGTTGTCGTCGCAAAACCTAAAGGTGGTGTTCGGATCACCACTGACCTCTCCAAGCTCAACAGCCAGGTGTCTCGTCCTGCGCACCCTTCTCCCACGCCCTTTGCAGCTATACGCAGTGTGAACCCGAAGGCGCGCTTCTTCACGACGATGGACGCCCTGTGTGGATACTGGCAGATAGAGCTTGCCGAAGAAGACCGACCACTCACAACTTTCATCACCCTGCATGGACGTTACAGTTATTGCCGTGGTCCCCATGGGATTCGCCGCTACAGGAGACGCTTTCTGTCTTCGAGGTGATATGGCTCTACAAGGTCTGGCAAACTGCGTGAAAGTGGTCGACGACATACTCGTGTACGACGAGGATTATATGGATCACCTCTGCCGTATCTACGAGGTACTCAACAGGTGCTGGAAGCACGGCATTACCCTAAATGCCGACAAGTTTGTTCTGGCCAGCTCTTCAGTTGACTTTTGTGGGTACACCCTCTCAGGGAATGGTATCGCAGCTGACCCGGAAAAGGTCCGCGCCATCACGGATTTTCCCACCCCTGCTAACCTGACCGACTTGAGGTCCTTCATCGGTCTCGTCAACCAGTTAGCAGAGTTTTCGTCAGACATCTCCGCAGCTGCTCAACCACTTCGCCCCCTGATGAGCCCCAAGAGGACATTCCTGTGGACCCCCGACCACGACAAGGCCTTCCAGCAAGTGAAACAGGCCCTGTCTCGTCCACCTGTCCTCGCCACGCTTGACCCAGCCTTGCCGACAGTTCTGCAGACAGATGCCTCACGCTTGTATGGCGTGGGATACGCCCTACTGCAGGATCATGGTGGAGGGCAGTTCCGGCTCGTCCAGTGTGGCTCGCGTTTCCTCTCTGACACTGAGCCGCGCTACGCCACCATTGAGTTGGAGCTGTTGGCTGTGGTCTGGGCGACGTCCAAGTGCAGGTTTTACCTCATAGGCCTGCAACACTTTCACCTAGTGACCGACCATCGCCCGCTTGTCCCGATCCTCAACCACTACACGCTAGACGCCGTTGAGAACCCTCGCCTCCAGCGTCTGAAAGAGAAGCTCTCGGCGTACATCTTCACAGCAGTGTGGCGTGCTGGTAAGGAGCTCTGCATCCCTGATGCCTTATCCTGCTCTCCTGTCAGCCGCCCTACTCCAGAAGACCATGTGCTCGACGCCGACCTCGCTCTTTCCGTCAGGACTGTGGTCACTCTCCATGCCGTCCAATCCCTTCGTTCGGACCTGTCACCAGATGACGACAAGGCAATGGAGGACCTTCAAACAGCGGCCCGAGATGACCCTTCCTACGTCCGACTTGTCGAGTGTGTGAGGAATGGATTTCCTAGCAACCGCTACGATCTTCACAACACCCTGCTCCCGTATTGGAAACTCCGCGATGAACTTTACTGCGACGGAGACCTTGTTCTGTACGGAGCACGTGTAGTTGTCCCTGCTGCATCACGTCCCCACGCCTTGGCTCGCCTTCACGACAGTCACTGTGGAGCTGAGGCCACCAAACGACGTGCACGACAGACTGTGTTCTGGCCCGGCATCAACTCCGACATCTCCAATGTTGTCCGTGCGTGTGAGCCCTGCCAAGTATTACAACCCAGCCAGCAGCAGGAACCCTTCATGAGTGACGACAACCCCACCCGCCCTTTGAGTCTGTGTCGGCCGACTTTTTCTGTGTGTCAGGAAAGTCCTTCCTTGTTATCGTCGACCGTCTCTCTGGTTGGCCGGTTGTCATCAAGTGCGGTAATGACACGACGTCTGCCGCCACCATCAGCAAGCTCCGCCACTACTTCCGTGACGTGGGCGTTCCTGTACGCCTGCGAACCGACGGAGGGCCTCAGTTCACAAGCCGGGACTTTGCTGTGTTCCTTGACCGATGGGGAGTCCGGCATATGTTGTCATCGCCCCATTACCCGCAGTCCAACGGCCACGCTGAGGCTGCTGTCAAATCCTTGAAGCACCTCATCCTTAAGGTGGCCCCTTCTGGGAATATTGACTGCGAGGCCTTCGACCGGGGTCTTCTTGAACTCCGCAACACACCCAACTACACCGGACGCTCCCCTGCCCAGGTTTTGTATGGACGCCCCCTTCGTTCTTGTGTCCCTGCTCACCCTCAATCCTTCTCCAAGGAGTGGCAGGCCAAGACAGAGGATTTTGATCGCAGAGCCGCCGAACGTATTCAAGACGTCGTCGCCCGCCACAACGACCACGCCCGTCCTCTCCCCAGGTTGAGTGTCGGCACCCAAGTCCGTGTCCAGGACCTGACCTCCCTACGTTGGGACAAAGAGGGCGTAGTCATGGGTCTCGGCAGGTCACGGGACTACCAGGTGCGGTTACCCAGCGGTCGGGTGTGGAGGAGGAACCGCCGTTTCCTCCGCCCCATAACGCATCCCACAGACCCCGTCACCAGTGCTGAGTCCCATATCCCTCCCCAGTGATTAAGCCCCTCGACGCTCAGAACGGATCCAGAAGAGCGGTCCGCTCAAGATCTTTGCTATGAGCGTATAGGGGGAAGGGAGGTGTATGTATATTATGTATGCTGGATTATGTATTATGTATGTATATTATGTATGTGCTCCATTTATATTTATTCAGCCTAGCTAGCAGCGTGTGGCAATGTTATTACCATATCCCACATGCTTAATTAATGTGCCTGGCGACGTATGGAAGCTGCTAATGTATCACTTGCCATACGTCGTCTATGGTAGTTGACCCGGACCTTAGCTAGGGAGCAGTGCTACCCACCCCTGTGTACATACTCTTATCCAGTAAACCGAACCTACAAAACTATACAGGTGTTTGTGTTCTCTCCTGTATATAGAACTTATTACCCAGAATGACTTAACAATATGCACAATGTACCTACCTCCCAGACGTCCTTACTTACCCGAACAAGACCTAAACCAGTTGCTACGCCACAGAAAACCAAACATCATAGGGGACTTAAATGCGCGCCACGCCATACTAGGACACGGTAATGAGAACAACGTCGGTGCGGCGCTGTATGACAACATCAGAAGGGGAAAACTGCAACACCTCGGGCCAGATTTCCCGACATTGATTAGACGTGCCAGTGCCACAACACCCGACATAATCCTCTCTAACAACGAGGCCGTCCTGAACAGGCACGTTACCGCCGGACCCATCAGTACCAGCGTTCACCTGCCAGTCGTCGTGACGCTCTCATTCAATCCCATTATGATCCCTGCCAACATCAGGTCAAACCTCAAACGGGCAGACTGGGACTCCTTCAAGGAGTCTCTCAGTCTCAAGCAGGGGAGAAACCTGGAAGAAGCCAGCCCCAATGACATCGACGACGCGGTCGAACAATGGTATACGGATGTGAAGACGGAGATGGACAACAACATCCCGACCACCAGTTACAGGACCATTCCCTATCCTCACACTAGTTACCAGTTGAGGCAGCTCAGTGTCCAGTACGCTCACGTGAGACAGCTAGCCAGTATCCGCGGGTGGACGCAAGAGCTGAGAGACCGGTACCGAGAGCTACAGACGGACATCCAGCACGAGAGCAAACGTCTACATGAACAAAAGTGGGCCGCCTTGGTGTGGGAGGCAGCCAACAATTACCGCGATTCTGCTGCATTCTGGAAAGGGATCAAGCGACTTATGGGTTCCACCTCTAGCACGGTCCCTTACCTGCTCGACCAAAACAACGTAAAAATATTCGAGGAAGAAAACCAAGAACAACTACATCGGCGATATTTACAAAAGATCTTTACCATTAGTGAACAGGAGAACGAGGGCTTCGACAGGGATTTTGAGGAGGACATTTTAGGTCAGTTGCAGGACCATCAGCACCTGCTCCAGCCGCTCCCACGGACTGACTTCACTAGACTGGTGGACGGAAGCTACCTGACGGAGCGCACAGTTCCTGCAGATGTGTCAGCCGTCATAAAAGGGTTTAAAAACAAATCACCTGGTCAAAGTCACATTAACAAGAAGATCCTGGCTCAACTCCCCGACAACATGATAGAGAGGCTTGCTCATATATGCAACGCCTGCCTCGCCTCTGGATACTTCCCTAAGATGTTCAAAATCGCCGTTATTCGCCTCATACCAAAAGCAGGGAAGCCTCCAAACAAAGTCGAAAACTTTCGACCAATATCGCTGCTAGAGGTACCTGCCAAAATCTTCGAAAAAATAGTCATCAAGCGATTGCGGATGTATCTGGAGGACGAAGACGTGCATAATCCCCGCCAGTACGGCTTCCGCCAGTACTGAGGCACATCCACCGCCATAGCTCAGGCCTACGAGCAGATTGCCAATGCCATGACTGACCGCCTGCAGTGCAATATAGTACTGAGGGACGTCAGCAAGGCGTTTGACAAAGTTTGGCACGCAGGGCTGCAGTATAAGATCATACAACTGGGGCTACCCGAAAATCTGACGTGCCGGCTGTGCAACTTCATTATGGACCGCAGAGCCAAAATCAAGATGCAAGAACATTTTGGAGAAGAATTCTCACTATCGAGCGGCGTGCCTCAGGGCTCTTGTCTCTCACCAACCCTTTACACACTCTACACGGCTGACCTGCCACCCCCAATCGTCGGCAGCGAGTACGTCATGTATGCCGACGATGTAACACAGATCGTCACCTGCCCAGGAAGGTCCACAGCAAGGATGGAGCGACTCACTGCTAGGGCAATAGAGGAGATCTCGGACTATGAACATAAATGGAAAATAAAAACAAACAAAACGAAATTTGAGGTCATACCTATAGCCAAATTCAAGCCAGCCCCATTGATGATCGACGACGAAGAGATTGAGTACTCTAAACAAGGCAGGTTGCTCGGCCTCATCATTTCTCGGACGGGCATCATTCCCCACGTGAAGGACAGACTAAATAAAGCCAAAGTCGCTGCAGCCAAATTAAAACGTTTTAAATTGATGCCTGAGAAGATACAAGTTCACTGGTACAAGGCGCTGGTGAAGCCTGTGTTGGAGTACCCATCTATATCACTCGTCACACTCGGGAAGACTAGACTACAACAACTACAGAGCTTCCAAAACAAGTGTTTGAGGTCAGCCAGTGGCCAAGCGCCACCCTACCAGGAGACAGTGGAAACCATCCACCTAAGAAATAAAACAGAGGCCCTCAACTTCAGGTTCCATCGTCTAGGGAAGAAGGTTTGGGACAAGCTCCTGGACGACCCTCACAGCCCAGACCACCTACGCGGGGAAGACATCAACGGAGGGAGACCCCACGCCTGGTGGCCCCGGAGTCTGCCCGCACTACAGCAACCCAACCCGGGACCCATCTATGTCAGCCACAGTGATCCACCTTAGATTAACACTTAGATGATATAAATTCACATTTAACAAGTCACAATCAAGTGAGTCCATTACGTAATACAGTATAAGATGTTAATAAACTTGTAATTGTAAAATCAATCTAGTCATTGTCTACTAAAATAACCATTGTGCAACCTCATTCTAAAACCTAGGTTAGCTTAGTTAGCCAACAAATTCTGTAATATGTAAAACAAGGGGTGTCGTCCCCCTCTGTTTAACTCATTAAACTTCTTTTCCAACCTTTCCCCCCACGACTATATGTTGTGATTTCTCCATCCCTCATGTCTGGCTGTGCCTTGAGCTCCAGCATGCCTTCCATCCTTTCCCCACCTTAACCTGAAAAAAAAAAAAAAAAAAAGTAGCACGGAAATATCCCACGTTCCAGTAACGAATCGTACATATTTTGTTTTGTTTTTTTAGCCCAAAGTGCTTCTTGCAAACCGGCCATGAGGCTACCACAGCATGGTGTACACCACGGAAGTTCTTGCAATTGGCCCTTCATTCGAAGGGACGCGTCATAAAAACAAATGACGGTAGAAATGAGTGTCTTTAATTTGGGCTCAAAATGTTTTATATAACTAAACATACATTATTATATCGTCATGCATGTGTCAAATCATAAATTATAACTAACTTCTCGTAACGTTTGCTGTAATATTTAGTAATAATAATTTATCTTCATTCTACAATTTCTCGAAAGTTTCAAGATTCTGCATAATTTATCTTTTCAACATTATTTTCCAGCAATATGCAGGTGTATTCTTTGTAAAGTTCTATAAGTGAATTCTTTATCAGGACTCTGGGGACTTC